>NC_064757.1:46976838-47055514 GCF_011397635.1 Epinephelus fuscoguttatus | reverse complement strand
CATCAGTCATTACTCATGGCAGACCAGGCTAGTTTGACCATTAGACAGAAAACATGGATAAAGCCAGTAAAAAGAAAGGATGGCGTGGAAAAAAGTTGAATAAAAAACCTTAAATCTTTACAAGAAGAGGCAGCAAAGTGCTCCAAAATAACTGACCTGTTGGGCCGCGGCCTCGGTTGACGGGCTGAGGCTGCTGGTGTTGCTAACAACGGAGACGGAGCTGGAGCGGAGCAGTGCCATTACAGCAGACGTATTAACATTAGCTAACGTTCATGAGTGTGTAATGAGCAAGGTTGGCTTTGGCAAATTGCATATTTCTTCTAGGTGTCCGTTTCAAGAGGCCAAATCGCCTCTTAGGTATTGTATTAGGTCATTATAATTTAAACCTGTATTAAAAGACAATATGTGTTTGCTTTTTAAATCAAGTCAGAGTTCAGGATTAGACTCAGAGCTTGTTGAACCTGGAATACCTCTCGCTGTGGTTCATCTGACAGTTGTTTGTGTTGTTGTGTTGCAGACGACGGTGGGCAGAGCATCTTTAGGACTGTTCCCACAGGACTGACTGAAATACATCACCTGGTAACCATGACGACAGAGAGCTAACCAGTTGGTATCCATGACGACCACCTGTTTGAAGAGGGTGGAGCAGAACTGAACGTGTGGATTAAAAATGTGGGCAGAGACTTTGAGATGTGACCTCCAGGGGAACTTCCTGTCCGTCTGATCATCAATCTACCATGTCCCCTCTCCTCCTTCGTCTCCTCACCCTCCTCCTCCTCCTGCCGCTGTTAGCCCAGTGTCAGAACGCCGTCGGTCAGTTTGATGTGTGTCGGTCTCTGCGTGGCTCAGAGGCGGGGCCAGGATGGGAGTTCTACGCCTGTCAGCCGCGCCCGCCAACATGAAGGAAGTGATGCAGATCAGAGTCGACCCGCCTGGGATCACCTGTGGGAACCCACCTGAGAGGTTCTGCACACTGGTCAGTCCCCCCGAGAGACACTGTGTCTGTGAGACATGTGTCTGTGAGACGTGTGTCTGTCCACTCTGTCTGTGAGACATGTCTCTGTAAGACGTGTGTCTGTCCACTCTGTCTGTGAGACGTGTGTCTGTGAGACATGTCTGTGAGACGTGTGTCTGTCCACTCTGTCTGTCTCTGCAGTGTGTCTTTATGACACGCGTCTCTGAGTGTCTTTATGAGACATGTCTCTGCAGTGTGTCTTTATGTCACATGTCTGTCCACTCTGTCTGTGAGACATGTTACTGTGAGACATGTGTCTGTGAGACGTGTCTGTCCACTCTGTCTGTGAGACATGTCTCTGCAGTGTGTCCACTCTGTCTGTGAGACATGTGAGACATGTGTCTGTGAGACGTGTGTCTGTCCACTCTGTCTGTGAGACATGTCTGTGAGACGTGTGTTTGTCCACTCTGTCTGTGAGACATGTGTCTGTGAGACGTGTGTCTGTCCACTCTGTCTGTGAGACATGTCTTTGAGATGTGTCTGTCCACTCTGTCTGTGAGACGTGTCTGTGAGACATGTGTCTGTCCACTCTGTCTGTGAGACGTGTGTCTGTCCACTCTGTCTGTGAGACCTGTCTGTGAGACATGTGTCTGTGAGACGTGTGTCTGTGAGACGTGTCTGTCCACTCTGTCTGTGAGACCTGTCTGTGAGACATGTGTCTGTGAGACGTGTGTCTGTGAGACGTGTCTGTCCACTCTGTCTGTGAGACCTGTCTGTGAGACATGTGTCTGTGAGACGTGTCTGTCCACTCTGTCTGTGAGACATGTGTCTGTGAGACGTGTCTGTGAGACGTGTGTCTGTCCACTCTGTCTGTGAGACATGTGTCTGTCCACTCTGTCTGTGAGACACGTGTCTGTGAGACGTGTATCTGTGAGACGTGTCTGTCCACTCTGTCTGTGAGACGTGTGTCTGTGAGACATGTGTCTGTCCACTCTGTCTGTGAGACATGTGTCTGTGAGATGTGTCTCTGCAGTGTGTCTTTATGACATGTGTCTCTGCAGTGTGTCTTTATGACGTGTCTCTTAGTGTCTTTATGAGACGTGTCTCTGCAGTGTGTCTTTATGACATGTGTCTTTGAGTGTGTCTTTATGAGACGTGTCTCTGCAGTGTGTCTTTATGACTTGTCTCTGCAGTGTGTCTTTATGAGACGTGTCTCTGCAGTGTGTCTTTATGACTTGTCTCTGCAGTGTGTCTTTATGAGACTTGTCTCTGCAGTGTGTCTTTATGACACATGTCTCTGCAGTGTGTCTTTATGAGACGTGTCTTTGAGTGTGTCTTTGACACGTGTCTCTGCAGTGTCTTTATGAGACGTGTCTTTGAGTGTGTCTTTATGACACGTGTCTCTGCAGTGTGTCTTTATGACACGTGTCTCTGCAGTGTGTCTTTAACAATTTCAATCAATCAATCAATCAATTTTATTTATAAAGCCCAATATCACAAATCACAATTTGCCTCACAGGGCTTTACAGCATACGACATCCCTCTGTCCTTATGACCCTCACAGCTGATCAGGAAAAACTCCCCAAAAAACCCTTTAACGGGGAAAAAACGGTAGAAACCTCAGGAAGAGCAACTGAGGAGGGATCCCTCTTCCAGGACGGACAGACGTGCAATAGATGTCGTACAGAACAGATCAACATGATAAATTAACAGTAATCCACATGACACAATGAGAGAGAGAGAGAGAGAGAGAGAGAGATGCAGGTAATGACAGTAGCTTACAACAACATTATTGAAAGTAATAATATTATAGTTATAGTTCTGACTACTGTGGTACAATATGTTGAAAGTATGTATTAATATCTGGCAGTATACATGTGTGACAATAGTCATATGTGTATAATAACAGTAGAAGTATGACTAATGACTAATGATGGCAGCAGCAGCAGCAGGAGGCATCTGGCAGGACCACGGCAGCAGCACAACCACACACGTCACGCTGTCCAGGCACCGCTGTGATATGAGTTAATCTGAGAGACAGTGGAGCACAAAGGCTCCAGAGACATTTATGTCTCTATGACACGTGTCTCTGCAGTGTGTCTTTATGAGACGTGTCTCTGCAGTGTGTCTTTTTGAGACGTGTCTCTGCAGTGTGTCTCTATGAGACGTGTCTCAGATTTTAAATGTCAGCTGTGTTTTTCTGTCCTTTAATAATCGGAGCGAACATCTCGGAGGTCAAAGAGTCCACCTGCAGCAGAGAAGAGACGGACAGGTCCACATTATGAGACTGTCGTCATCCTGAATAAGAAGTGTCCCATTAACAGTATGATAATGTCCTCTATAAACAGAGACACTCCTGTCAATCATGTCCTGACCTCTCAGCATCCTCTGGTGTGTTGGCAGGGGGTCCTGAGGTGCAGCTTCACTGTCCTGCTGTCTGTCTAATTGTTCCTGAGGGACGCTGAAGACACGTCTGAATTATTGATATGTGACAAATCCATTCTTAATAATTGATCAGGTTCAAGTTCCCCCCCAAAAAACACACATCAGACACAAGTGAAGAGATGCTGATCGATCAGAAGACATGGTCAGTACACACATGGTCAATACACACATGATCAATACACACATGGTCAATACACACATGATCAATACACACATGATCAATAATCAGACCTGAGGTCAGTCTGGTTCAGTGTGACAGTTGGCAGCTAAAAGGTTTAACCTCTGACACACTGATCAGATCAACACCAGGCTTAAAACAACACACACACACACACTGTAACACACACACACACACACACACACACACACACACACACACACAAAATGTAAAACACACACACACACACACACACAAAATGTAAAACACACACACACACACACACACACACACAAAATGTAAAACACACACACACACACACACACACACACACACACACAGGTCACAGAGAAACGAAACTTCTTTATTAAATCCAGATTGTTACCTTCAGATCTGTGGGAGAGCTGTGTGAGTAGAACACAGTCAGTAGAACACAGTCAGTAGAACACAGTCAGTAAAACACAATCAGGAGAACACAATCAGTAGAACACAGTCAGTAGAACACAATCAGGAGAACACAATCAGGAGAACACAGTCAGTAGAACACAGTCAGGAGAACACAGTCAGTAGAACACAGTCAGTAAAACACAATCAGTAGAACACAGTCAGTAGAACACAATCAGGAGAACACAGTCAGTAGAACACAATCAGTAGAACACAGTCAGTAAAACACAATCAGGAGAACACAGTCAGTAGAACACAGTCAGTAGAACACAATCAGGAGAACACAGACAGGAGAACACAGTCAGTAGTCAGGAGAATACAATCAGGAGAACACAGTCAGTAGAACACAATCAGGAGTACACAATCAGTAGAACACAGTCAGTAGAACACAACAATCAGGAGAACACAATCAGGAGAACACAATCAGAGACCACAGTCAGTAAAACACAATCAGTAGAACACAGTCAGTAGAACACAATCAGGAGAACACAGTCAGTAGAACACAATCAGTAGAACACAGTCAGTAAAACACAATCAGGAGAACACAGTCAGTAGAACACAGTCAGTAGAACACAATCAGGAGAACACAGTCAGTAGAACACAGTCAGTAGTCAGGAGAACAACCCTGTTCTCAGGAGAATCTGTATAACTCTGACTGTTTCCTGTTCTCAGGAGAACTAGTATAACTCTGACTGTTTCCTGTTCTCAGGAGAACCCTTATAACTCTGACTGTTTCCTGTTCTCAAGAGAACCAGTATAACTCTGACTGTGTCCTGTTCTCAAGAGAACCAGTATAACTCTGACTGTGTCCTGTTCTCAGGAGAACTGGTATAACGCTCTCTCTGTTTCCTGTTCCCAGGAGAACCCCTATAACTCTGACTGTTTCCTGTTCTCAGGAGAACCCGTACCTGTGCAGCGATGAGGTGCGTCACGTCCAGTCCTGACCTGTCTCACCCTCCTCAGCTGATGGGCGACAGGGAAAGGGGTGGGCTCATCACCTATTGGCAAACAGTCACATGGTCCAGGTATCCTGAGCCCCTATTGGCCAACATCACTCTGTCCTGGAACAAGAGTCTGGAGGTGGTCGATGACATCATCATCACCTTCGAGTATGGTCGACCAACCAGCATGGTGCTGGAGAAATCTCTGGACAAAGGTGATTGGTCCGTTGGGGGGGGAGGTCGATGAGATTGATCAGTGGTATGTGTCGTGGTTAAGTTTACCATAAAACTTCTAATAAATACCCAGTCTCTTTTACCAGCCCAGTGACAAATAAAGGCCTGTCTCTATTAGAGGCCTGGTCTCTTACCATCAGTTTATTTTTAGAGAAGTTCTCTGGACGTATAAAACCGGACGGTTGACAACCCACCTGAGCTAACGTTAGATAGCTGTTTAGCTCACACATATGGATATAAATGTTTAAACTGTTTGTCAGTGTGGAGACGCTACACATCATTAGCTCGGTTCATTTTACTGAAACCATGAGAACCAGAGAAGATCGTGAGTCACTCAGATTAACTGACATGATGACAGAACAGGTGGTGACTCTACGTTTCCTCTGTGACTGACGTAAAGTCTGATTATGTGTCTGTTCCTTGATTACACTGTAAGTTATTCATATTTAGTCTGTAACAGTCCTCAAAAGAATCAAACATGTTTGAGTCCAGGTTCTGAGTATTCTAACAGGATAAAGTTGTGTTGTGTCACGTGACCTGAAACAAGTGTCGGAACATAACACATATTTGATCTGTTATTCAAAACCTGATTTTTATAAAAGTGAAATTTATACTGGTTCAAATAAACTGATTATATTTCCTGATCTTTGCTGAACAACAGTTTGAAAGGTATTAAAGGCCTGTCTCTAATACCTCAAACACGGCTGTAAAACCTAATATATATTTAGATTGCTTCTCCCCAATTTCTCTTCAAGAATTGACCGCAGTGATTTCTTCATCTACATCATCAACGTGTCTCTTAGACCCCATCCCAACTAGGCTACTTAAGGAGGTCTTTCCTTTAGTTAACACTCATATATTAGATATGATCAATATATCCTTATTAACAGGCTATGTACCACAGTCTTTTAAGGTAGCTGTAATTAAACCTCTACTAAAAAAGCCCACCCTGGATCCAGAGGTGTTAGCCAACTATAGACCAATATCTAATCTTCCCTTTATGTCAAAGATCCTTGAGAAAGTAGTCGCAGACCAGCTGTGTGATTTTCTCCATGATAATAATCTATTTGAGGAATTTCAGTCAGGATTTAGAGTGCATCATAGCACTGAGACAGCACTAGTTAAAATTACAAATGACCTTCTCATTGCTTCAGACAAAGGACTCGTCTCTGTACTTGTTTTATTAGATCTTAGTGCGTTTGACACAATTGACCATCAAATTCTACTGCAGAGACTGGATCACTTAATTGGCCTAAAAGGTTCTGCACTGAGCTGGTTTAAATCTTATTTATCTGATCGTTTTCAGTTTGTTCACGTTCATAATGAATCATCCTTACGTACTACAGTTTGTTTTGGAGTTCCGCTAGGTTCTGTGCTCGGACCAATCCTATTTACTCTATATATGCTTCCTTTAGGTAACATCATTAGAAATCACTCTGTAAATTTCCATTGTTATGCGGATGATACTCAGTTGTATTTATCGATGAAGCCAGAAGAAAGTAATCAATGAACTAAACTCCATAACTGCCTTAAAGACATAAAAACTTGGATGAGCACCAATTTCCTGATGTTAAATTCAGACAAAACTGAAGTTATTGTTCTTGGCCCCAAACAACTCAGAGACTCTTTATCTGATGACATAGTTTCTCTAGATGGCATTGCTCTGGCCTCTAGCACTACCGTAAGAAACCTCGGAGTGATATTTGATCAAGATTTGTCTTTTAATTCTCATTTAAAACAAACCTCATGGACTACTTTTTTTCATCTGTGTAATATTGTGAAAATTAGGCCTATCCTGACCCGAAAAGATGCAGAAAAATTGGTCCACGCTTTTGTTACCTCAAGGCTGGATTACTGTAACTCTCTATTATCAGGTAGCTCTAGTAAGTCCTTAAAAACTCTCCAGCTAATTCAGAATGCAGCAGCACGTGTACTAACAGGAACTAAGAAACGAGATCATATTTCTCCTGTTTTAGCTTCTCTGCACTGGCTCCCTGTAAAATCCAGAATTGAATTTAAAATCCTACTGTTAACTTATAAAGCTCTAAATGGTCAAGCTCCGTCATATCTTAGAGAGCTCATAGTGCCTTATTATCCCACCAGAACACTGCGCTCTGAGAACGCAGGGTTACTCGTGGTCCCTAAAGTCTCCAAAAGTAGATCAGGAGCCAGAGCCTTCAGCTATCAGGCTCCTCTCCTGTGGAATCATCTTCCTGTTACGGTCCGGGAGGCAGACACCGTCTCCACATTTAAGACTAGACTTAAGACCTCTTTGATAAAGCTTATAGTTAGGGCTGGCTCAGGCTTGCCCTGTACCAGCCCCTAGTTAGGCTGACTTAGGCCTAGTCTGCCGGAGGACCCCCCTATAATACACCAGGCACCTTCTCTCCTTCTCTCTCTCTCTCTCTCTCTCTCTCTCTCTCTCGTAGTCTATTACTGCATCTTGCTAACTCGGCCATTCTGGATGTCACTAACTCGGCTTCTTCTCCGGAGCCTTTGTGCTCCACTGTCTCTCAGATTAACTCATATCACAGCGGTGCCTGGACAGTGTGACGTGTGTGGTTGTGCTGCTGCCGTGGTCCTGCCAGATGCCTCCTGCCGCTGCTGCCATCATTAGTCATTAGTCATACTTCTACTGTTATTATACACATATGATTACTGTCACACATGTATACTGCCAGATATTAATATATTATTATTAATTATAATATTACTTTCATTAATGTTGTTGTAAGCTACTGTCATTACCATCTGTCCTGCATCTCTCTCTCTCTCTCTCTCTCTCTCTCTCTCTCTCTCTCTCTCTCCCTGTGTCATGTGGATTACTGTTAATTTATCATGTTGATCTGTTCTGTACGACATCTATTGCACGTCTGTCCGTCCTGGAAGAGGGATCCCTCCTCAGTTGCTCTTCCTGAGGTTTCTACCGTTTTTTCCCCGTTAAAGGGTTTTTTGGGGAGTTTTTCCTGATCAGCTGTGAGGGTCATAAGGACAGAGGGATGTCGTATGCTGTAAAGCCCTGTGAGGCAAATTGTGATTTATGATGTTGGGCTTTATAAATAAAATTGATTGATTGATTGATTGAGTGATTGAATACAGGCCTGTATCAATTAAAGACCTGTCTCTAATACAGGTCTGTTAAGTTCAGTGATTTAAGCTAATAATAGCCCAGGGCTACTATTAGAAGTATTAGGGTATTTGTGTAGTCTGAAGGTTTTTACAGAGAAGCAGCAGAGAGGTGGAGGGCCCAGTGAGGAACCGTGAGGGACGCCACATCCTGTTGTTTGTAGTCATGCTAACGAAACTTAGCATCAGACTTAGAGATGTTTTTGTACTGTTTATTGAAGTCAGTCAAAGAGCACAGAACATCAGACTGTACCAATGTTGTCATGAAGCAGTGACATGTGACCTGTTAGTTCAGAGGCTTGAACCGCCACCATGTCACTGTAGTAACGACAGGTGACAGTGTTGCCTAGTAACAGATGTCCTGACAGCAGCTGCTCCATGTGTTCCAGGTGTGACATGGCAGCCGTATCAGTACTACGCCGACGACTGTCTCGAGACCTTCGGCATGTCTCCTAAACGAGTCTCTGACTTGGCACCGAGTAACCTGACCCGGGTCATCTGTGCGGAGCAATACTCCGGCTGGGTCGGCGCCAAGGTGGGTACCTGGATTGATACTGGTTAAATCAGGAGGAGTGTACACAGGTGTAAATCTACTTCCTGTTATAGAAACTGACCAATGATTAGAAAGTGGGAAATAAACGTGATCAACAGGAGAGCAGCATGTTACTTGTGAGTGTTACCAATAGGAGAGCAGCATGTTACCTTTGAGTGTTCGACCAATAGGAGAGCAGCATGTTACCAGTGAGTGTTCGACCAATAGGAGAGCAGCATGTTACCTTTGAGTGTTCGACCAATAGGAGAGCAGCATGTTACCTTTGAGTGTTCGACCAATAGGAGAGCAGCATGTTACTTGTGAGTGTTCGACCAATAGGAGGAGAAGGTCGTGATGTTCGAGGTACGCGCTCGGTTCGGGGTGTTCGCTGGTCCGAAGCTGATCAACATGGACGCCCTCTACACCCGGATGGAGACCATGAAGGGTCTGAGAGACTTCTTCACCTTCACCAACCTCCGCCTGCGACTGCTCCGCCCAGCACTGGGCGGGACTTATGTCCAGAGAGACAACTTACTGAAGTACTTCTATGCCATCTCCAACATCGACATACCTGCCAGGTAACTACACCCACCAATCAGCTACACCCACCAATCAGCTACACCCAAAAGCCAGCTACACCCAACAACAATCAGCTACACACAACCTGTTGAAGTACTTCTTCGCCATGTCTAACATCAATGTACCTGCCAGGTAACTACAGCCCACTTTCAGCTACACCCATCAACAACCAGCTACACCTAACAAACCACCTACACCCAACAACATGCTAAAATATCCATCTCCAACATCAATGTACCTGCTAGGTAACTACATCCACCACCAGCCAGCTACACCCATCACCCAGCTTCACCCACCTGTGTGTCCTGTGTGTCCTGCAGATGTAGGTGTAACCTCCACGCGTCTCAGTGTGTGTTACGTGATGCAACACTGCAGTGTGACTGTGACCACAACACAAGTGGACAGGACTGTGAGCGCTGCCGTCAGGGCTTCAGGTCACGCACCTGGAGACCGGCGTCGTACCTGCCACTGCCCAAAGGCACCGCCAACACCTGTACCTGAACACACCACAGCCACTCAGACAACAGTGGGCAGAGTGTGAGAATCACTCAGTAACCTGTCATGTCTTTTCAGGTGAAGCAACAGAAACATCAACCAGTGAGTATCACTGTTCACCTGTCATCTCATTTCATCTCACCTGTGTCTCCATAATGTGGTCAGTGTTGCATCATGGGATGTTTTATGATGTCACCTCAGATATTATTCTGTCAACATCCACCTGTTGTCTGCTGACGTGATGTTTGTCACTATGACAGGAAATACAAAATAAATAAATACTTTTCAGAAAAGACACAAACACTGAACTCAGCATGGTTTAAATGTTCAAAACACAACGTCAGGAGGAGCTGGTTATTTAGTTAGTTAGTTTGTTTGTTATTTATTTCATTAATTATTTAATTCATTAATTTTAATTCATTAGTCAGTCAGTCAGTTAGTTCATCAGGATTATTCTGATGAGGATCAGATTAGAGTTTTTGTTTTTGGCTCGATCAGAGGGTTAAAAACCAAACAGGACAAAGTTTTAACACAGAACGTGATCATAAATCCATAAAGATAAGAACTCAGAACAACAAGAGAATAACTTTAATATGAATGTTTTGTATAAAATATAAATATTATATGGCTGTTCATGAGGTTTAAATCTGGGTCAGGTCTTAAAGTTAAAATAGAATATATATATATATATATATACATCTTGGGACACAAAGGAGGAGTCTCATGGCATCACTGTAGGCTACAGTGAGTCTCCGCAGGCTGCTGTTCTTATATTGCCACCACAGATGTGCTGTGTACATAGGAGTACAGTAGGATCTGAATAAAAAAACATTTAACACTAGGTGAGCACATAATAAACTTTCGCAGCAACAATAAAATGAACATCAGGACTGATTGGTCATATGACATCATCGTGTGCTCTGATTGGTCGGATGAGTGGGTCAGTAAAACAGAGTGCATGCTGGGAGTCTAAGCGTTAATCTGAGGAGTTAACACATGCTGACAGATGGTGTGTGTGTTTAATCTGTGTTAGTTTGTGTTAACCTGTAAGTCAGTGACAAACACGTTCCACCATTCTCACAACAGATTGCTTCTCTAACATACAGCATACACACATGTCCACATGATGCAACAGTGATCTCAGTCGTCATAGAACAAACTGACTGCTGATTGAATTCACACAACTCTGGTCTCAAAGTGTCTCAGAAGAACTTTGATATTTGGTGACAGTTCAACCAAGTTTCTGTGAAAATAGTGGGAACGCTGACCAACAAAAGTAGTTTGTGGATTTGGCTACAGGAACATTAGAACCCAGTAGAACTCTCTGCAGAACAGAACCATAAGGTTAGACTGTTGTCTGACACGTGATTGGCTTATTGGGTTTGGGCAGTTCTGACCTGGTGAGGTGACGGCAGCAGCAGACTCCTCGACAGATGACATCAGAACTTTTCATCTGGTATCATCATCCTTGCTGATGTTTCTGTAATGACAGAGTAGACTCATAAAACTAGGGGAAAATGCCAGCACTCACAAATGTACCAAAAGGACATTTGTGAGTGCTGGCATTTTTCCCTTTTTCACTGTTTCCGGCCGTGCACCTTTCGAGGGGATTTATTTTGAGAGTGCTTGCTTCTTTCCTACGTGATTTTAGACTCATAAAACTGACACACCACCAGGACCTCCACTAGGACCTCCACTAAAACCTCCACCAGAACCTCCACCAGTGTCCCAGTGGATGGAGGCTGTGGGTCGTCTGAGATTAAACTGAGCGGGTGAAGAATCAGTGAAGCATGTGGTGCTGTGATTCCACTACTGACCTCACTCCGCCTACATCCAGTTCTACGACTGTCTTTATGTACGAGTTGACTCCGGACGCATCAAGCCCTCCGACTGTCACAGATACACCCAGTACTTCTACTACTACTGACACATGGAGTACTACTACTCCCAGTGTCAGTACCATCATGATGGATACTAGTTCTACAACTTACACCCCACTACAAGTGATCCTGGTGACTTTCCAGGCATAGACTCTACCACAGTGGTTGGCTGGTGCTACAGTTTTGAAACCATCAGTAGTTCTGTCAGTACTGCAGGTTCTGATACTTTCCCAGACTTTAGCAGTTCAACAGAACCTGCAGCGGATGGAGCTCCACCCAGCAGTCCAGCTCTGGATTCTGGAGACAAACCAGCTCCCACAGTACCCGACACCACCACTCCCAGTACCACTGTTAATTATCATCACATGTAGTTTAACCTAGAGTCTGCTGCTGACCCAAGGTTCTGTTGGGTTCGTTGGTTCTTCTGGTTCTTGTTTCAGGGAAATGTTTGATGTTCTGCAGAGAGTTCAGTCAGTATCTGATCTGAGAACAGATTCACTAAGAGACCTAACTCTTCTTCTCTGACAGCGGCTGGTGACTCTAACTCAGCAGCATCTGATAGACCCTCTGCCTCATCAGATGGAGTGACTGACACTACGACCACTGATAGAACTATAACTATTGACACAACTATAACCAACACTAGTACCACTGATGGCACTAATCCTACTGACAGTTTGACTGCTGCTAATACTGTAACTGATTACACCCCCTCTACTGACAGTACTGTTACTGCTTCCACTACTGACCTCACTCCGCCTACATCCAGTTCTACGACTGTCTTTATGTACGAGTTGACTCCGGACGCATCAAGCCCTCCGACTGTCACAGATACACCCAGTACTTCTACTACTACTACTGACACATGGAGTACTACTACTCCCAGTGTCAGTACCATCATGATGGATACTAGTTCTACAACTTACCCCCTCACTACAAGTGATCCTGGTGACTTTCCAGGCATAGACTCTACCACAGTGGTTGACACTGGTGCTACAGTTTTGAGTACCATCAGTAGTTCTGTCAGTACTGCAGGTTCTGATACTTTCCCAGACTTTAGCAGTTCAACAGAACCTGCAGCGGATGGAGCTCCACCCAGCAGTCCAGCTCTGGATTCTGGAGACGAACCAGCTCCCACAGTACCCGACACCACCACTCCCAGTACCACTGTTAGCACCACCAGTCCCACCAGTTACTCCACCACCAACAGCCCCACTGAGGTCGCAGTAGTGACTCTGAGGTGTCTATTTCCGACCCAGTGACTTTGCCCTTTGACTCCACCTCTTCACCAAACATCACAGACTTCACCTCTCTGGGACTGGTACTACCAGCCTGATCACCAGTACTACCCTACCCGGTGATGGGACTACAAAGTCAACCGGAGCACCCAACAACAACCATCCAAGAAATAACCCCAGCCAGTGATGGGGCTTCACCTGGGGAAACTCCACCCAGTCAGGCTGGAGATGCTCCATCCGCAGCAGGAACTGACACAACTTCTCCTAATGTTCCTCCAGACACTTCAATCAATGTACCACCTCCCGACGGAGCCTTTCCAGATGTACCTCTTCCTGATGCACCTCCAGTGCCACCTCCTGGTGTACCGCCACCTGATGAAGCTCCTGATGTACCTCCTTCAGAGGCACCCTCCTCTAGGACTCCAGACATTCTGATAGATACGCCTCCTCCTGATGTACCTTCCCTTGATGTACCTCCTCCTGAAGTACCTCCACGTGATGTACCTCCTCTTGATGTACCTCCACCTGATGTACCTCCTCCAGAGGAACCTCCTCCTGATGTATCTCCTGATGTACCTTCCCCTGATGTACCTCCTCCAGACGTATCTCCACCTGACGTACCTCCTCGAGAAGTACCCCCTTCTGATGTATCACTACCTGAAGTGCTCTCCCCAGAGGTTTTGCCTCCTGTAGTACCCGCTCCAGAGGCATTGCCTCCTGATGTACCTCCTCCTGAAGCACCTCTTCCTGAAGTACCTTCCCCAAAGGTTTTGTCTCTTGATGTACCTCCTCCTGAAGTGCCCGCTCCAGAGGTATCTTCTCCTGATGTACCTCCTCCTGATGCTCCTGAAGAGTCCTTGTTGCCTTCTTCTGAAAGAGGAAGTGATGCTGCTCCAGGCAAAATCATCACCACCTCAGATCGATCTGACCCTAGTGGTGATTTGGCCCCTGTCGACTTCACCTTCCCTTTTCCAGATGATCCAGATTCAGCTGACCCTGGACCACGTTCTGAACCAGATTCTGGACCAGTGCCTGTTGGTGATCCTGGGAAAACTCCAGATGATTCCCGTGGATTGGAGGATGTTCCTGGATCAAATAAAATAGATTCTGGACTGGATTCTATCTCAGCAGGGTCAGATACAGAGGAAACGGGAAAAGGTGGAACAGAATCAACCAGACCAGATTTCCTTGGTCCTGGTCCAGAGTCTAGACCAGAGTCTCCTCAGGCAGTAGACAAACCAGGAGTAGATTCTTCTGCAGGTCAGATGGAAGTGAAGTCTTCTGAGGAGGATTCAGCTGCTGGTGGACCAGAAGGAGGGTCAGAGGAAAACAAAGAGTCTAAACCAGAGACGACAGAAGGGCAAAGAGAGGAGAAAGGTACCAAGGCTCTGATTGGTCAGATTAGAACACAGTGAACAACATACCTGAAATGATCATTTAATCATTTAGAGATTGTTTCTAATTTACTTTTACATCTGGGCTGCATTTGAGCTTCAGTCTTGATCTTAGAACAATTCAAAAAATGAGAACATGAAATCCAGCTGTAGTCAAGATCAAGTCCAGCTGTAGTCCAGATGTAGTCCAGATGTAGTCCACACGTAGCCCAGATTTAGTCCAGATGAAATCCAGCTGTAGTCCAGACATAGTCCAGATGTAGTCCAAATATAGTCCAGATCAAATACGGCTATAGTCCAGATGTAGTCCAGATAAAATCCAGCTGCAGTCCTGATGAAATCCAGCTGTAGTCTAGACGTAGTTCAGATGAAGCCCAGCTGTAGTCCAGATGAAGCCCAGCTCTTGTCCAGCTGTAGTCCAGATATAGTCCAGATGAAGTCCAGATGAAATCCAGCTGTTGTACTGATGAAATCCAGCTGTAGTCCAGATGAAGCCCAGCTCTTGTCCAGCTGTAGTCCAGCTGTAGTCCAACTGTAGTCCAGATGAAGTCCAGATGAAGTCCAGCTGTAGTCCAGATGAAGTCCAAATGAAGTCCAGATGAAATCCAGCTGTTGTACTGATGAAATCCAGCTGTAGTCCAGATGAAGCCCAGCTCTTGTCCAGCTGTAGTCCAGATGAAATCCGGCTGTAGTCCTGATGAAATCCAGCTGTAGTCCAGATGAAGTCAAGATGTAGTCCAGACATAGTCCAGATGTAGTCCAGATGAAATCCAGCTGTAGTCCAGATGAAGTCCAGCTGTAGTCCAGATGAAGCCCAGATGAAGCCCAGATGAAGTCCAGCCGTAGTCCAGATGAAGTCCAGATGAAGCCTAGCTCTTGTCCAGCCGTAGTCCAGATGAAGTCCAGATGAAGTCCAGCCGTAGTCCAGATGAAGTCCAGATGAAGTCCAGATGAAGCCTAGCTCTTGTCCAGATGTAGTCCAGATGAAGTCCAGATGAAGTCCAGCTGTAGTCCAGACGTAGTCCAGATGAAGTCCAGATGAAGTCCAGCTGTAGTCCAGCTGTAGTCCAGATGTAGTCCAGATGAAGTTCAGCTGTAGTCCAACTGTAGTCCAGACGTAGTCCAGATGAAGTCCAGATGAAGTTCAGATGAAGTTCAGCTGTAGTCCAGCTGTAGTCCAGATGAAGTCCAGATGAAGTCCAGCTGTAGTCCAGCTGTAGTCCAGACGTAGTCCAGATGAAGTCCAGATGAAGTCCAGCTGTAGTCCAGCTGTAGTCCAGATGAAGTCCAGATGAAGTCCAGCTGTAGTCCAGCTGTAGTCCAGACGTAGTCCAGATGAAGTCCAGCTGTAGTCCAGGTGTAGTCCAGACATAGTCCAGATGAAGTCCAGATGAAGTCCAGCTGTATTCCAGCTGCAGTCCAGATGAAGTCCAGATGAAGTCCAGCTGTAGTCCAGACGTAGTCCAGATGAAGTCCAGATGAATTCCAGCTGTAGCTGTAGTCCAGATGTAGTCAGATGAAGTTCAGCTGTAGTCCAGATGTAGTCAGATGAAGTCCAGCTGTAGTCAGCTGTAGTCAGATGAAGTCCAGCTGTAGTCAGAGTCAGACATAGTCAGATGAAGTTCAGCTGTAGTCAGGTGTAGTCAGACATAGTCCAGATGAAGTCAGATGAAGTCCAGCTGTAGTCAGGCGTAGTCAGATGAAGTCAGATGAATTCCAGCTGTAGTCAGACATAGTCAGATGGATCAGACTGTTCTGTAATAAACTCTGTTATTCAGATCGTCAGCACATGTTAAACTTTTTCTTTGTGTTGAACCCAAACAGTCACTGAGGCCACAGAGGAAACAAGAGAGGACACAAGAGAGAAAGCAAAGAGGAAACTCAAGAGGAAACTAAAAGGAAGCAGGAGAGGAAAGGAAAGAGGAAACTAAAAGGAAACAAAAGAGGAAACTAAAAAGGAAAGGAAAGAAGGAAAGAAGGACAAAGATGAAAAAGGCTACGAGAAAAAAGGTACATGATTAGTCGTAGAGCTGCCACCCAGTGGACAGCTGCAGTAACAGCAGCAGTTAGTAGTTAATATTAGTTAGTAGTAGTACTCCTGATATGTGAGTGATACGGTAGCGGTGCTGTCCCTACCTGTTGCCATGGTTACACACAGTCTATTTTGTGTCCTAAGCGACCCAGAAGATTCTGATCCCAGGAGGACCAAAGTTCAGTCAGCTCTCCAAAATCGCCTACATCTCCTTTCAGGGTAAGACAATCTCCGACATCCTGACACCTCCACCTGCACCGGTCCGCCCCTTTAATATAGATCCGCCCCCCTTTGTTCAAACCCTTCCTCTATCAACAGACTCCTCCCCCTTATGAGACCCGTCCCATGTATACTGACTTCTCCCCTGTAAACAGACTCCGTGGTTGTATGAGGACACAGGCATGTCTCCTCCCCTGTTTCTATCTTCATCAAAGTTCATGTCTCTCATCTGTCTGTCATTTTCTCCATGTGATGTGGGTGGGGCTTCTTATCTGGGTGGGGTTGTTGTTACACAGTGATGTCACTGACTTGTCATGATAATGTCACAGCAGACAGACAGAAGGAATCTGTGAATGAAACAAAAACAATATGGCCACCGAAGAATAAACAAAGTAATTTTGACCTGACTTCAGCCTGAAGATAATGACATGTTCTCTGTCTGACGATCAGAGGAAACATAAGAACGTTACAGTCCTCCTGAGGTTCTGTTAGAAAGAACATCTCTGTAAGTACAGATGTCTTTTCACACTGTACGACTGACATCTGTGTGTGTGTGTGTGTGTGTGTGTGTGTGTGTGTGTGTGTGTGTCAGACTGCGAGTGCTGCAGCTACATCGACTTCATCAATGTGGTCACATGTGTGAGCTGCAAACACAACACGCGAGGACAGAACTGTCAGTTTTGTCGCCTCGGTTACTACAGGAACTCCTCGCTGCCACTCGACCATGAGAACATCTGTGTAGGTCAGTAACACACACACACACACACACACACACACACAGCTCTTAAGAGGAAGGAGAGGTCGTTTCCTCATAAGTGTCACAAGAAGCAACTCCCCTCTCCTTGACTCCTTGACTCCTTGACTCTGAGAGCATGTAGTGAACTGATGATGTCACTGTCCTTCCTCAGAGTGCAGCTGTGACACTGAGGGCAGTGTGTCTCCTCACTGCAGTGATTCTGGTCTCTGTCAGTGTAAAGTTGGAGCCTCAGGGAGGCGCTGTGACTCCTGTCTGCCGGGATACACCTGGAGAGGGGGCGGAGTCAGCTGCACAGGTAAATTCATGGAGACACCTCCTCTTCCTGTTATCAATAAAGTCAATAATCAATAATCGATCAATCCTGCCTCAGAGAATGTCTGTGATGACGAGCGTCTGATCTGTCAGAATGGAGGAACCTGCATTGACTTCCAGCGCTGCGTCTGCCCCGACGCCTTCACAGGTAAACACTCAGCTCAGGTATGTGATGATGTCACAGCTCAGGTGTGGGATGATGTCATGGCTCAGGTGTGTGATGATGTCTGCAGGTACGTTTTGTGAGAGGAGGGTCTGTCTGAAGAAGGGCGGCTGCCTTGAGAACACCGAGGGCTCCGCCGCCTCTGTGACCTCACACCTTTTCCTGCTCACACTTGGTCTCATCTCCTCCACCGTCTGCTGACCCCGCCCACTGGTGACATCACAGAGGGAGGGATGTTAAACTGAAGCTGTTGGAATAGGAAGTGATATCACACTTTTTTCTCTGCAGACAGGAAGTGTGATGGTCTGCAGGAGGAAGTGACATCAAGAGAAGAAGACATATTGATGATGTGGACACATTTCTCAGGACTTCCTGTTTAGATGTTTAATGACACTGATGATGTCACAAAGCCACCTCCTTTTCGTCAGGTGTAGATAATAACAGTCTCTGATTGGTCGCCGTGCTGCCACAAACACTTCCTGTCAGACACAGCTGAGGGATGGACAAACAATAATCTCCTCTCTCACTGGATGGACTGACTGCCTCACCTCAGCGCTGTGCTATGATTGGTCCTCAGTGGCTGACAGACAGTTGCCGTGGAGACGGACAGACTGTGTTGTAGTTTTGGACTTTGTGTTTTTACAGTTTGTGTTTGTTGTGACACACACACACACACACACACACACACACACACACTGATGAAGACTCTGTTGAGGTGAAACAGCTCCACCTGCTGATGAACTGAAGAAACACAGCCAGACATTTGATCTTCTTGATTGTCTTGATTGATGACTGGAAACACTCTGTGACTCAGCAGCAGTGAAAACAGGGGGAAGAGTTCCTGACATCATCATCATCATCATCATCAGACTAACAGTGTGATGTCATGAGTTTGTGACCAGTAGAATAATCAATCAGTATTTACTGACTCAGGTTATTGATTATTGTTTTATATGTTTTCAATGTTGTAATTAAACAACGTCCCAATAAACAAACAAACAAACTCACTATTCATCAATATTTTCAGTCAGTGACGTCAACTGCAACTTTTAGATCGATGGACTAAACTACACCAAACCAGGAGTAGAGAGCAGAGACACCCCCTCCTCCTTCTCCTTCTCCGTCTTTTCCTTCTTATTCTCCTCATCATCCTCCTCCTCCCTCTCTACCATCTCCTCCTTCTCCACCTCCTCCTCCTCCTTCTCATTGAACAGAACAGAACAAGGTGAGAGGAACAAGAAGTGAACAGAAGAGATCAGAACAAGGAGAGAGAAACAAGAACAGAAGAGATCAGAACAAGGAGAGAGGAACAAGAAGCGAACAGAACAGAACAGAACAGAACAGAACAAGGAGAGAGGAACAAGAACAGAAGGGAACAGAATAAGGAGAGAGGATCAAGAACAGAAGGGATCAGAACAAGGAGAGAGGAACAAGAACAGAAGGGATCAGAACAAGGTAAGAGGAACAAGAACAGAAGAGATCAGAACAAGGAGAGAGGAACAAGAACAGAAGGGATCAGAACAAGGAGAGAGGAACAAGAACAGAAGGGATCAGAACAAGGTAAGAGGAACAAGAACAGAAGAGATCAGAACAAGGAGAGAGGAACAAGAACAGAAGAGATCAGAACAAGGAGAGAGGAACAAGAAGCGAACAGAACAGAACAAGGAGAGAGGAACAAGAAGTAAACAGAACAGAACAGAACAAGGAGAGAGGAACAAGAACAGAAGGGAACAGAACAAGGTGAGAGGAACAAGAAGCAAACAGAACAGAACAGAACAGAACAAGGAGAGAGGAACAAGAACAGAAGGGAACAGAACAAGGTGAGAGGAACAAGAAGCAAACAGAACAGAACAAGGAGAGAGGAACAAGAACAGAAGGGAACAGAACAAGGTGAGAGGAACAAGAACAAAAGGGAACAGAACAAGGTGAGAGGAACAAGAACAGAAGGGATCAGAACAAGGAGAGAGGAACAAGAACAGAAGGGAACAGAATAAGGAGAGAGGATCAAGAACAGAAGGGAACAGAACAAGGTAAGAGGAACAAGAACAGAAGAGATCAGAACAAGGAGAGAGGAACAAGAACAGAAGGGATCAGAACAAGGAGAGAGGAACAAGAACAGAAGGGAACAGAACAAGGTAAGAGGAACAAGAACAGAAGAGATCAGAACAAGGAGAGAGGAACAAGAACAGAAGAGATCAGAACAAGGAGAGAGGAACAAGAAGCGAACAGAACAGAACAGAACAAGGTGAGAGGAACAAGAAGCAAACAGAACAGAACAGAACAAGGAGAGAGGAACAAGAACAGAAGGGAACAGAACAAGGTGAGAGGAACAAGAAGCAAACAGAACAGAACAGAACAAGGTGAGAGGAACAAGAACAGAAGGGATCAGAACAAGGAGAGAGGAACAAGAAGCAAACAGAACAGAACAAGGAGAGAGGAACAAGAACAGAAGGGATCAGAACAAGGAGAGAGGAACAAGAAGCGAACAGAACAGATCAGAACAAGGTGAGAGGAACAAGAACAGAAGAGATCAGAACAAGGAGAGAGGAACAAGAAGCGAACAGAAGAAGGAGAGAGGAACAAGAACAGAAGGGAACAGAAGAAGGAGAGAGGATCAAGAACAGAAGGGATCAGAACAAGGTGAGAGGAACAAGAACAGAAGGGAACAGAACAAGGTGAGAGGAACAAGAACAGAAGGGAACAGAACAAGGAGAGAGGAACAAGAAGCGAACAGAACAGAACAGAACAGAACAAGGAGAGAGGAACAAGAACAGAAGGGATCAGAACAAGGAGAGAGGAACAAGAAGCGAACAGAACAGAACAATATGAGAGGAACAAGAACAGAAGGGATCAGAACAAGGAGAGAGGAACAAGAAGCGAACAGAACAGAACAAGGAGAGAGGAACAAGAACATATACCAAATTATTAATATTGCGATATGTAAAATGTCCAAAAATAGATATATTGAAACAACATCACTAAATCTTGTAACTTCCTTATCATACCAAAATGTTAACAGCCAAAATCTTATATTAAAATGAAACTTTCACATTAAAGGGGCAAGGGATTGGCACAGCAACAGAAAAATTTATTTTAAATGACAAAATATGTAAACACATTACAGGAACAAAGCTTATTTGTCTGGTGCATCTTAACAGTCAGCAAAATATACATAATCAACTTATATACATATACATACATATACAATATATATTAAACAAAACAATGCATACAGTAGAACAAAAATATAGAATAGATATCATGAATGTGCAGGAGAAACCATACATACATATAATTTATATAATATTTACATGGTAAGAATTACATATATACATGTTACATATATACATACATTGCATTATCGCATGGATTATCATGGACATGTAATAACAGCCTCATATACAAGTCTCGTGATGTAGGCACTGCGTGAATACATACATGTGTAAACACATAAGAATAAAACATGGTGGAAGGTGGTGACAGCGGCACTCAGGACATTTCCCCAACTCAACGCACAGAGTCTGAGGTCTGGGCGTTCTTTGGGTTTCTGAAGAATGCCAGGACAGCTGGTGGAGGACAACTATCCTGTGTGCAGAACATGCAGAAGAAAGTTGCTGCAAAGTTGATTACATATTTTGCTGACTGTTAAGATGCACCAGACAAATAAGCTTTGTTCCTGTAATGTGTTATTTTGTCATTTAAAATAAAATATCAAATTTTCCATATACATATACACACATACATACATACATACATATACACATATATACATACATACATACATATAAACACATATATACATACATACATATACACATATATACATACGTACATATATACATACATACATACATATACACATATATACATACGTACATATATACATACATACATACATACATATACACATATATACATACATACATATACACATACATACATACATACATATAAACACATATATACATACATACATATACATACATACATACATACATACATATACACATATATACATACGTACATATATACATACATACATATACACATATATACATACACATACACATATATACATACATACATACATACATACATACATACATACATACATATAAACACATATATACATACATACATACATATACACATATATACATACGTACATATACACATACATACATACACATACACATATATACATACATACATACATACATATACACATACATACAGTACAGGCCAAAAGTTTGGACACACCTTCTCATTCAATGCGTTTCCTTTATTTTCATGACTATTTACATTGTAGATTCTCACTGAAGGCATCAAAACTATGAATGAACACATGTGGAGTTATGTACTTAACAAAAAAAGGTGAAATAACTGAAAACATGTTTTATATTCTAGTTTCTTCAAAATAGCCACCCTTTGCTCTGATTACTGCTTTGCACACTCTTGGCATTCTCTCCATGAGCTTCAAGAGGTAGTCACCTGAAATGGTTTTCCAACAGTCTTGAAGGAGTTCCCAGAGGTGTTTAGCACTTGTTGGCCCCTTTGCCTTCACTCTGCGGTCCAGCTCACCCCAAACCATCTCCATTGGGTTCAGGTCCGGTGACTGTGGAGGCCAGGTCATCTGCCGCAGCACTCCATCACTCTCCTTCTTGGTCAAATAGCCCTTACACAGCCTGGAGGTGTGTTTGGGGTCATTGTCCTGTTGAAAAATAAATGATCGTCCAACTAAACGCAAACCGGATGGGATGGCATGTCGCTGCAGGATGCTGTGGTAGCCATGCTGGTTCAGTGTGCCTTCAATTTTGAATAAATCCCCAACATTGTCACCAGCAAAACACCCCCACACCATCACACCTCCTCCTCCATGCTTCATAGTGGGAACCAGGCATGTGGAATCCATCCGTTCACCTTTTCTGCGTCTCACAAAGACACGGCGGTTGGAACCAGAGATCTCAAATTTGGACTCATCAGACCAAAGCACAGATTTCCACTGGTCTAATGTCCATTCCTTGTGTTTCTTGGCCCAAACAAATCTCTTCTGCTTGTTGCCTCTCCTTAGCAGTGGTTCCCTAGCAGCTATTTGACCATGAAGGCCTGATTCGCACAGTCTCCTCTTAACAGTTGTTCTAGAGATGGGTCTGCTGCTAGAACTCTGTGTGGCATTCATCTGGTCTCTGATCTGAGCTGCTGTTAACTTGCGATTTCTGAGGCTGGTGACTCGGATGAACTTATCCTCAGAAGCAGAGGTGACTCTTGGTCTTCCTTTCCTGGTCGGTCCTCATGTGTGCCAGTTTCGTTGTAGCGCTTGATGGTTTTTGCGACTCCACTTGGGGACACATTTAAAGTTTTTGCAATTTTCCGGACTGACTGACCTTCATTTCTTAAAGTAATGATGGCCACTCGTTTTTCTTTAGTTAGCTGATTGGTTCTTGCCATAATATGAATTTTAACAGTTGTCCAATAGGGCTGTCGGCTGTGTATTAACCTCACTTCTGCACAACACAACTGATGGTCCCAACCCCATTGATAAAGCAAGAAATTCCACTAATTAACCCTGATAAGGCACACCTGTGAAGTGGAAACCATTTCAGGTGACTACCTCTTGAAGCTCATAGAGAGAATGCCAAGAGTGTGCAAAGCAGTAATCAGAGCAAAGGGTGGCTATTTTGAAGAAACTAGAATATAAAACATGTTTTCAGTTATTTCACCTTTTTTTGTTAAGTACATAACTCCACATGTGTTCATTCATAGTTTTGATGCCTTCAGTGAGAATCTACAATGTAAATAGTCATGAAAATAAAGAAAACGCATTGAATGAGAAGGTGTGTCCAAACTTTTGGCCTGTACTGTACATACATATACACATATATACATACATACATACATATACACATACATGCATACATACATACATACATCAATCAATCAATCAATCAATCAATCAATTTTATTTATACAGCCCAATATCACAAATCACAATTTGCCTCACAGGGCTTTACAGCATACGACATCCCTCTGTCCTTATGACCCTCACAGCTGATCAGGAAAAACTCCCCCAAAAAACCCCTTTAACAGGGAAAAAAACGGTAGAAACCTCAGGAAGAGCAACTGAAGAGGGATCCCTCTTCCAGGACAGACAGACGTGCAATAGATGTCGTACAGAACAGATCAACATGATAAATTAACAGTAATCCACATGACACAATGAGAGAGAGAGAGAGAGAGAGAGAGATGCAGGTAATGACAGTAGCTAACAACAACATTATTGAAAGTAATAATATTATAGTTATAGTTCTGGCTACTGTGGTACAATATGTTGAAAGTATGTATTAATATCTGGCAGTATACATGTGTGACAATAGTCATATGTGTATAATAACAGTAGAAGTATGACTAATGACTAATGATGGCAGCAGCAGCAGGAGGCATCTGGCAGGACCACGGCAGCAGCACAACCACACACGTCACGCTGTCCAGGCAACGCTGTGATATGAGTTAATCTGAGAGACAGTGGAGCACAAAGGCTCCGGAGAAGAAGCCGAGTTAGTGACATCCAGAATGGCCGAGTTAGCAAGATGCAGTAATAGAATACGAGAGAGAGAGAGAGAGAGAGAGAGAGAGAAGGAGAGAAGGTGCCCGGTGTATTATAGGGGGGTCCTCCGGCAGACTAGGCCTAAGTCAGCCTAACTAGGGGCTGGTACAGGGCAAGCCTGAGCCAGCCCAAACTATAAGCTTTATCAAAGAGGAAAGTCTTAAGTCTAGTCTTAAATGTGGAGACGGTGTCTGCCTCCCGGACCGTAACAGGAAGATGATTCCACAGGAGAGGAGCCTGATAGCTGAAGGCTCTGGCTCCTGATCTACTTTTGGAGACTTTAGGGACCACGAGTAACCCTGCGTTCTCAGAGTGCAGTGTTCTGGTGGGATAATATGGCACTATGAGCTCTCTAAGATATGAGCTTGACCATTTAGATCTTTTTGAGTTAACAGTATGATTTTTTATTCAATTCTGGATTTTACATGGAAGCTAAAACAGGAGAAATATGATCTTGTTTCTTAGTTCCTGTTAGTACACGTGCTGCTGCATTCTGAATTAGCTGGAGAGTTTTTAAGGACTTACTAGAGCTACCTGATAATAGAGAGTTACAGTAATCCAGCCTTGAGGTAACAAAAGTGTGGACCAATTTTTCTGCATCTTTTCGGGTCAGGATAGGCCTAATTTTCACAATATTACGCAGATGAAAAAAATGCAGTCCGTGAGGTTTGTTTTAAATGAGAATTAAAAGACAAATCTTGATCAAATGTTACTCTGAGGTTTCTTATGGTAGCGCTAGAGGCCAGAGCAATGCCATCTAGAGAAACTATGTCATCAGATAAAGAGTCTCTGAGTTGTTTGGGGCCAAGAACAATAACTTCAGTTTTGTCTGAATTTAACATCAGGAAATTGGTGCTCATCCAAATTTTTATGTCCTTAAGGCAATTATGGAGTTTAGGTAATTGATTACTTTCTTCTGGCTTCATCGATAAATACAACTGAGTATCATCCGCATAACAATGGAAATTTATAGAGTGATTTCTAATGATGTTACCTAAAGGAAGCATATATAGAGTAAATAGGATTGGTCCAAGCACAGAACCTTGCGGAACTCCAAAACAAACTTTGGTACGTAAGGACGATTCATTATGAACATGAACAAACTGAAAACGGTCAGATAAATAAGATTTAAACCAGCTCAGTGCAGAACCTTTTAGGCCAATTAAGTGATCCAGTCTCTGCAGTAGAATTTGATGGTCAATTGTGTCAAAGCGCACTAAGATCTAATAAAACAAGTACAGAGACAAGTCCTTTGTCTGAAGCAATCAGAAGGTCATTTGTAATTTTAACTAGTGCTGTCTCAGTGCTATGATGCACTCTAAATCCTGACTGAAATTCCTCAAATAAATTATTATCATGGAGAAAATCACACAGCTGGTCTGCGACTACTTTCTCAAGGATCTTTGACATAAAGGGAAGATTAGATATTGGTCTATAGTTGGCTAACACCTCTGGATCCAGGGTGGGCTTTTTAGTAGAGGTTTAATTACAGCTTAAAAGACTGTGGTACATAGCCTGTTAATAAGGATATATTGATCATATCTAATATATGAGTGTTAACAAAAGGAAAGACCTCCTTAAGTAGCCTAGTTGGGATGGGGTCTAAGAGACACGTTGATGATTTGGATTAAGAAATCAAGAAATTGGGGAGAAGCAATCTAAATATATATTAGGTCTTACAGCTGTGTTTGAGGTTAGATAGGTACTATCTGAGGGCAGGAGGTCATGAATTTTGCCTCTAATAGTTAGAATTTTGTCATTAAAAAAGCTCATAAAATCATTACTGCTAAGGGCTAAAGGAATACAAGGCTCAATAGAGCTCTGACTCTCAGTCAGCCTGGCTACAGTGCTGAAAAGAAACCTGGGTTTGTTCTTATTGTCTTCTATTAATGCTGAGTAATAGTTTGCTCTGGCATTATGGAGGCCCTCTTATAAGTTTTGAGACTGTCTGTCCAGATTAAACGAGATTCTTCCAGTTTGGTTAATCGCCAATTCCTTTCAAACTTTCGCGATATTTGTTTTAACTTACGGGTTTGAGAGTTATACCAAGGAGCGAATTTTCTTTGCTTTTTTAGCTTCTTTTTAAGAGGAGCTACAGAGTCAAGTGTTGTTCGCAAATGATCAAAGTCGGCACAGGAAACCTCTGTTACTGAGGGACTTGGTATTGAATTTAACGACGGAGTAATCTTTTCCTTAAATTTTGCGACAGCACTATCTGATAAACATCTAGTATAGTAACTGTTGCTGAGTGGCGTGTGATCGAGTAAAAAGAAATCAAAAGTAATCAGATAATGATCCGATAGCGAGGATTCTGTGGAAAGACTTTTAGGTTATCAATTTCAATTCCATACGTCAGAACTAGATCGAGGGTATGGTTAAAACAGTGAGTGGGTTCATGTACACCTGACTGAAGCCAATGGAGTCTGATAATGAGATAAACGCGGTAGCCAGGAGTCATTATCAACGTCGACATGAATGTTAAAATCGCCTACAATAATAACTTTATCTGATTTAAGAACTAAACTGGATAAAAACTCAAATTCATACAGATACAAATTCAGAATACGGGCCAGGAGCACGGTACACTATAACAAATAAAAGTGGCTGCGAGGTTTTCCAGGTTGGATGTAAAGACTAAGAGCAGAGGCTTTCAAATGAATTATAATCTAGTTTAGGTTTAGGGCTGATTAACAGGCTAGAGTTAAAAATGGCTGCAACTCCTCCTCGGCCGCTGCCTCGAGGAATGTGGGTATTACTATGACTGGGAGTGGACTCATTTAGACTGACATATTCATCTGGACACAGCCAGGTTTCAGTGAGACTGAGTAAATCAATATGATTATTTGATATTAATTCGTTTACTAACACTGCTTTAGACGATAGAGACCTGGGGTCCGTTTCACAAAGCAGGTTCAACAAACTCTGAGTCTAATCCTGAACTCTGAGTTGATCTACTCTGAGATAGGAAACTCTGAGTTTCCGGTTCCAGAACAGCTGATTTGAATCAGTTTAATCAACTCAGAGTAGTTTCACCTGGAGTTAAGCGCGTGCACCACAACTATAAAAAGCCAGCATCAATGGAGCCCCGATTCGACGAGTCACCATGGCAACGGGGAAGAGGAGGGCTGCGTTTTTCACCCCACTAGAATTAGAAATCTTAATGCGCTCATACGGCGAGTTTGAACACGTTTTCAAAAAGAAGTGCAACACCGCTGCAGCTGCGAAAGAGAGGGAGACGGCGTGGGAGAACATTGCTGCTCGGGTCAATGCATAAGTTTAAATGTAGTCCTTTGCAATCACACTAATATTACAGGGGGAAACTGCTTGAATGGTAGCCTATTAATTTATTTCATTTAGGTGCAATCCCGCGGGGGAGAAGCGCACTTGGCAGCAGTTTAGGATGAAATATAAAAACACTGTTCAAACAGGTAAGACCTCGGCATGATCTCATGGGGGTGCCTCATTTTGATCATGTTTTACATTGTAAAGTAAATATTAAGTGGCTGTTTGACTGTGCAGTTGTTTTACCCCCAACATAATGCTGTTTTCACACACATAAATGTCTTCTCATCTGTATCATGTTCTGTTAAATAATTAAGCCTATTTAAACTAACACAGACTTCTACTCAGCCAGCAGAAAGAAGGCAGGTGCCCGTAAAACCAGCACACTTTTCTGACCGCCCTGCATACAGTTGCCTTACTCAAGTGCTCAGCATCTCCGACATTGTATAAAAAACCTCCATTCGCAAAGAAACGCAGCGCAACACACAATATCTGCTGGGATGTGAGAGCATGACTACGATTGGTGATGTTGCAAATGTAAGGACGGATTAGGTTGTGTATGTAGATGATGGACTGTGACGTGAAACGGTAGGCTACAGCTCAAAAATATAATTGTGTGGAAATGCTAAAACATCTATGCGTGGTCTGATAACCATCTCCCGACGAATATTTAATTCTCTGCGCAGTAATGCTGCACCTTCATCCACGGGATCGTTATCAAAAGGACATGCCATGTTAGTGAAAAAAGTCGCCACCTACTGTGCCTGATGGACTTCTAATATACTGACTCTGATTTTTTAAAATGACAGACGGCAGAACTAGGCTACGCCAAAACTCGCCTGCTGACTGAATGAATGAGGAAATCAGATGGAGTGTGTGGCTCTGAAAGAGGGCGGAGACAGAGAGAAACTCGAGGTTCATTGAGAAAAACCTGGTCCCGACCAGGTTAGGTTCATAGAGTCTGTTACTACGGTAACTGACCGAGAGCTTAAGTTACCTCTCTCTCTGAAACAGGCTAGAGTTACCCCTCTTTTTCTGGTTTGAGTTACCTCCCTTTTTGAAACGGAAAACTCAGAGTTTCCCTCATTTCAAGTTAACAGACTCTGAGTTTTCACTAAACCTGCTTTGTGAAACAGACCCCTGATATTTAACAGTCCGCATTTAATTCTCCTGTTTTGTCTTTCTGTCACAGAAGAGGTTTTAATTTTTATGAGGTTGTTATGCACAACTCCTCTTTGTTTAATATTAGATTTAAATAATTTAGGTGGTCAGGGGACAGACACCGTTTGTATAAAACTATGAAAACTATGGCTGGGTAACTGAACTAGAAGCTCAGAGAAGTGTGTAGGACTGCGACTCCGAGTCCTGGTGTCTATATATATATATACATATATATATATATATATATATATATATATATATATATATATATATATATGTATATATATATATATACACACATACATAAATACATATAAACACATACATACATACATATACACATATATACATACATACATACATATACACATATATACATACATATACACATATTCTGGTTGAATCCAAATGTTCAGACATCACCACACTTTGCAGGAGCGTTCACAGGAAGTCTGAGAGTTCTGAGGATCCAGATCTACAGTTAATCAGTCCACAGGGACCAACAGAGGCCTTTTTTGCAGACTCTACTGATTTCATTACCCACAATTCACTGCAGCACAGACATGATGTTGTTTTTTTATTCTTCCATTAGCTGACTAAAAATTAAAACTCGTGTGTGTAAATAAGTTACTGTAGAATATTAAAACTGGACTTAAATCCTGTAGGTCAGACACAATATTCACCATCATGATACAGAGACATAAGACACAAGACACAGACTGTAGAGAGTAATCAGATTACAGTGTTACTGCAGCTGTCCTGTAGGGGGCGCTTTGTAGTATTAGATATACAGAGCAGAGAACAACATAAGAAGTGATGAACTAAAGCCAGTCACAGCTCTGTGATCATCTCTGTATATGACACAGTGTGACACAGCACTGTACACGTTGGGCTTATATCCTCTGATCAACAGACACAACATGACAACAGTCACGGTGACTGCAACCGTCGCTCCGATGTTTCCATGGTAACCAGTCAAACAGTCTGAGACCTGTGTGTCAGAGGATGACGGACTTTACGTGATGACAGTGAACATATCACAGTACGACTGAAGTGACGTCATCAGAGCGCGTCACTGGCGGCTGAACAGCAGCATGAGGCGGTGGTGGAGGACCGGAACGACCTTGTTGGTCGGAGCGGGACTCGGAGCTTCAGTGACCCGCCTGCTGAGCGTCAGAGGCCGGCAGGAGGAGGAGGACAGCCGGGACTCTGCCGGAGCTTCTGAGGAGAGTCCTGGTGATCCCGGTACCGACGGTCCAGGCCTCCGAACTGACGGTGAGTGTGTGCGTGAGAGGGTCAGTGACACACACACACACACACACACACACACACACACACACACACACATTTAAACATGAGCAGTAATTCTTGTTTTCACAGGTTAAAGTCAGTCTGCACAGATCAATATGACTATAGTTGATATATAGTTAATATAGAATAAATCTTAACTGTCCTCTAGGGATAGACACTTGTCCTCAGCTCAGCAGACATAAAAGACAACATAATATAAAGACAGAAAGAGACATTAAAGACATCAGATCAGATCAGAGTCTAAAATTCATCAGTCACTGTGTTGAGTTCAGGGTACTGATGACAGCTGGGACAAAGAAGGATGTCTTATGTGGAACAAACTTCCTGTAGATCTGAGGTCTGCTCAGACTGTCAGCTCCTTTAAATCAGGGCTAAAAACACTATTGTTTACTGAAGCGTACTCTAGATTAAATACTTACCTGTTGTATTCTACTGCCCATACTTTTAACTACACACTGCTGATTCATGCCTTTTATTATTATTCTTTTATTATTCTTATCCTGACTATTCTATTTGGGTTTATTGTTAAATCGGCTGCAAATGTCAGAGATTTCAGGGCTGAGGACTGAGTCCAGGCTGAATTCAGATCTAGAAGGCAGACGTCCTGTGATGGATCTTTAGAGTTCATTACGATCTGAATAAGACCAGTGTGTGGAACCTGTGTCCGGCGGGACAGTAAGACTCTGAGTGAAGGACTCAAGAGCAAATAGTGGGCACGCATTGGGTGTATTATTAATGGAGACGTCCTATACACTCATTAAAAAACAGACCTGACCAACAAAATTCAAGATGGTTCAGAGCCAGGGACAAGAGATCCTAGCTGAAATTTCTGACAGAGCCGGTTTTTGAAATTAAACTAAAATGTTGTCTAAGAGCACATTTTGGTGGCAAGGAGTCACAGGAGTGATGAAGGCCATCACGGCCTGGACCCGTGGCCGTATAGCTTAGGCAGCTATACAAATGTTCTATGCAGTGCTTTTAGATGCAATGTATTGAGCCTGTTTTTATTTTATGTTACTGTATGTTATCTCAATTTCTATTTGCCTTTTAATTGACTGTTTTTATTGTTTTAAATTGTGTCTTGTTGCTTTTAATGTCTCTGTAAAGCACTTTGAATTACCTTGTGTTGAATTGTGCTATACAAATAAACTTGCCTTGCCTTATAAGGAAAGACAGAGAGACAGGGGGACAGACAGACAGAGAGAGGGACAGACAGACAAATGATCATTTAAAGCTGCTTATCTTATACTGTGGGGGTGTGAATGAATCAGTTAGTGTGCACAGTGCAGTCACAGTGCAGCCGCAGGTGCAGTCTGCAGTTACAGTGCAGTCACAGTGCAGGTGTAGTCACAATGCAGGTGCAGTTGCAGCGCAGTCACAGTGCAGGTGCAGTCTGCAGTTACAGTGCAGTCACAGTGCAGACTGCAGTTACAGTGCAGTGACAATGCAGGTGCACTGTGCAGGTGCAGTCGCAGTGCAGTCACAGTGCAGTCAATCAATCAATTTTATTTATACAGCCCAATATCACAAATCACAATTTGCCTCACAGGGCTTTACAGCATACGACATCCCTCTGTCCTTATGACCCTCACAGCTGATCAGGAAAAACTCAAAACCCAAAAAACCCTTTAACGGGGAAAAAACGGTAGAAACCTCAGGAAGAGCAACTGAGGAGGGATCCCTCTTCCAGGACGGACAGACGTGCAATAGATGTCGTACAGAACAGATCAGCATGATAAATTAACAGTAATCTGTATGACACAATGAGACAGAGAGAGAGAGAGAGAGAGAGAGAGAGAGATGCAGGACAGACGGTAATGACAGTAGCTTACAACAGCATTATTGAAAGTAATAATATTATAGTTATAGTTCTGGCTACTGTGGTACAATATGTTGAAAGTATGTATTAATATCTGGCAGTATACATGTGTGACAATAGTCATATGTGTATAATAACAGTAGAAGTATGACTAATGACTAATGATGGCAGCAGCAGCAGGAGGCATCTGGCAGGACCACGGCAGCAGCACAACCACACACGTCACGCTGTCCAGGCACCGCTGTGATATGAGTTAATCTGAGAGACAGTGGAGCACAAAGGCTCCGGAGAAGAAGCCGAGTTAGTGACATCCAGAATGGCCGAGTTAGCTTGATGCAGTAATAGAATACGAGAGAGAGAGAGAGAGAGAGAGAAGGAGAGAAGGTGCCCGGTGTATTATAGAGGGGTCCTCCGGCAAACTAGGCCTAAGTCAGCCTAACTAGGGGCTGGTACAGGGCAAGCCTGAGCCAGCCCTAACTATAAGCTTTATCAAAGAGGAAAGTCTTAAGTCTAGTCTTAAATGTGGAGACGGTGTCTGCCTCCCGGACCGTAACAGGAAGATGATTCCACAGGAGAGGAGCCTGATAGCTGAAGGCTCTGGCTCCTGATCTACTTTAGGGACCACGAGTAACCCTGCGTTCTCAGAGTGCAGTGTTCTGGTGGGATAATATGGCACTATGAGCTCTCTAAGATATGACGGAGCTTGACCATTTAGAGCTTTATGAGTTAACAGTAGGATTTTAAATTCAATTCTGGATTTTACAGGGAGCCAGTGCAGAGAAGCTAAAACAGGAGAAATATGATCTCGTTTCTTAGTTCCTGTTAGTACACGTGCTGCTGCATTCTGAATTAGCTGGAGAGTTTTTAAGGACTTACTAGAGCTACCTGATAATAGAGAGTTACAATAATCCAGCCTAGAGGTAACAAAAGCGTGGACCAATTTTTCTGCATCTTTTCGGGTCAGGATAGGCCTAATTTTCACAATATTACGCAGATGAAAAAATGCAGTCCATGAGGTTTGTTTTAAATGAGAATTAAAAGACAAATCTTGATCAAATGTTACTCCGAGGTTTCTTACGGTAGTGCTAGAGGCCAGAGCAATGCCATCTAGAGAAACTATGTCATCAGATAAAGAGTCTCTGAGTTGTTTGGGGCCAAGAACAATAACTTCAGTTTTGTCTGAATTTAACATCAGGAAATTGGTGCTCATCCAGGTTTTTATGTCTTTAAGGCAGTTATGGAGTTTAGTTAATTGATTGCTTTCTTCTGGCTTCATTGATAAATACAACTGAGTATCATCCGCATAACAATGGAAATTTACAGAGCGATTTCTAATGATGTTACCTAAAGGAAGCATATATAGAGTAAATAGGATTGGTCCGAGCACAGAACCTTGCGGAACTCCAAAACAAACTTTGGTACGTAAGGATGATTCATTATGAACGTGAACAAACTGAAAACAATCAGATAAATAAGATTTAAACCAGCTTAGTGCAGAACCTTTTAGGCCAATTAAGTGATCCAGTCTCTGCAGCAGAATTTGATGGTCAATTGTGTCAAACGCACTAAGATCTAATAAAACAAGTACAGAGACGAGTCCTTTGTCTGAAGCAATCAGAAGGTCATTTGTAATTTTAACTAGAGCTGTCTCAGTGCTATGATGCACTCTAAATCCTGACTGAAATTCCTCAAATAAATTATTATCATGGAGAAAATCACACAGCTGGTCTGCGACTACTTTCTCAAGGATCTTTGACATAAAGGGAAGATTAGATATTGGTCTATAGTTGGCTAACACCTCTGGATCCAGGGTGGGCTTTTTTAGTAGAGGTTTAATTACAGCTACCTTAAAAGACTGTGGTACATAGCCTGTTAATAAGGATATATTGATCATATCTAATATATGAGTGTTAACTAAAGGAAAGACCTCCTTAAGTAGCCTAGTTGGGATGGGGTCTAAGAGACACGTTGATGATTTAGATGAAGAAATCACTGCTCTATTAGTGTCACGGCCCTCAGCTCCCACAGGTCAAAGGTTGAGTCCCTACCTCTTTTAACCAGTCTCAGAAAAAACAGCCTCACTTCCTGTTCTTGAGGTGTTCTGTTTGATTGAACTTTATTCAGTCTGTTTACAATCTGATCTGATGACAACAGGTCGTCTGATCTCATCTGATGTTTGTTTACACGTCAGTGTCTGAACAGATGCTGACTGCCTGCTCACTACATGACATCACAGTCTGTATTTACCTGCTATGTCTCGTTGTCCAGGTGAGTCCAGGTGGGTCGGGGGCAGTGATGAAGTACGGCTTCCCCTCATTGGCCAACATCAAGACCAGAGAATCCTATGTCACCTCGTATGACACCCGCACACGCACTGCATCCTGGGTAATAGAGAGGCTAAGCCCCGCCTCCCTGAGCGGCCCATCAGACAGGAAGTACTGTGAGTTCAAAGAGGACGACAGGTGAGACATGAGGACAGGTGAGACATGAGGACAGGTAAAGACAGGATGTCAGACAGGACATTTAATCTTTATTTAAACCTGACTCCACCCCCGCACAGCGTGCACGTGTTCCACAGAGCAACCAACGCCGACTACAGGGGGAGTGGCTTCGACAGAGGACACCTGGCAGCTGCAGCCAATCACAAGTGGAGTCAGAAAGCCATGGACGACACCTTCTACCTGAGCAACGTTGCACAGGTAACACACACACAACAACACACACACACACACACACACACACACCAGTCTGCAGGTGTGTTAACGTCCTGTGTGTTCCGTGTTTAGAACCCTCACCTGAACCAGAACACCTGGAACAATCTAGAGAAGTTGTGTCGCTCTCTGACCAAATCCTACCTGAACGTGTACGTGTGCACGGGGCCGCTCTACCTGCCCAGGTGACACTCTGACTCTTCTTCTGAGGTGTCTGAATGCGGTGTGGGCGGGGCTACAGAGTGACATCAGCAGGTGTGTGTGTGTGTGTGTGTTTGTGTTTCAGGCAGGAGGCTGACGGGAAACTCTACGTTCGATATCAGGTGTTGGGACGAAACCATGTCGCCGTGCCAACGCACTTCTTCAAGGTGAGTCCACCTGTCTGATGTTGGTGATGGTGATGATGATGACCGTGATGATGGTGACGATGGCGATGGTCCTGTCCTGTGTGTCGTCAGGTGGTGATCCTGGAGCAGATGGACGGCAGGGGGGTGGAGCTTCGGTCGTATGTTTTACCCAACGAACCGGTGGATGAGAAGGTTCCTCTGAGCGCGTTTACTGGTTCCCATAGAAACCATTGAACGAGCATCAGGACTTCAGTTTGTCCCAAACATCATGAAGAGGACCAGCAGCCTGCAGGCCATCACCGCCAGATAGATACATTACCCACAATGCACTGCACCTGTGAGTCTAAATCACCACCAGTTAAACCTCGTCTACACCAAACCCTCTGGAGCCAGCAGTAACCCTTCAGACATGGTACCTAGACCCTGGGTGTGTTCAGACAGTCCTCTTAAATGTGGGCGGGGTTGTTGTCACTCACTGCTCCGTCCAGCACTCGCTGTATTTCCTCATCAGCGGTGACACAGATGGAAGTCTGCACCTGGTTTATCGTCCACAGAACGAGGCTGCACGCCCACATTTTCACAACAAAATAGAACAGGCTGCAGTGAGAGTCTCTCTCCATGGGATATTTCAAAATAGCAGCTTTGTGCATTTAGTCCTTCTCAGGCAAGCTCAGGGGTTTAGTGTTGCTGTAGCCCACAGGAAGTGAGGATTAGAATATATGACCTTCACATAATCCGCTCCAAATGAATCTATATTTTTAAAGTCATTACTAAAAGTGTGTGTCATATAAAAACTAAAGTGATGGTCAAAGTTGTCACAGTGAAATTTAAGGTGTGCTGATGGATTCACGTCATCAACTCATGCATTGAGTAACATTACAAGTTAACGTTCCACCTTAAAAGTTGCCGGCAGTCGGCCCAGTGAATGAAGTGATTTTTTTCTCTTTCATTTTATAGTTGTAGTTTACTGATGTATGAACAGAGGTTACATAAAACCAGAGTGAGCGTCCTCTACTGACCAATCAGACTGCAGGGTTTCTAGCTCCACCTTTTAGTACCAGATCTGTGTGCTAGGTACCCCAACAGAGGGGGGACCAAACATGGGGAGCGCTAAGGAACGCTTCTGTTGGTACCATCCATAACTTTTACTGTGGAGACAGAAACTATGAACAGTATTAACATTATTGATTATTCCTGATGTGTCTTTACTCAGAGAGCCGACGTGTTTCCTGCAAGACGCCTGCTGGACAGCATCATCATGTGACTGTGTGACATCATCATGTTTGTATATTATTATATTTGATATTTCAGAGATAATTGTGATTAAAGATGATCAATAAATAATAATCAGCTGTCATTGATTGCTGTTCATCTTTAAGTGCTTCTGTAGATAAAAACTCAACCTGTTTTCACTTTAAGGATTTTAATTCATTCATTCATTCATTCATTCATTCATCAATCACATTTGGGCCTTAAATCTCACTTCCCCCTTAAACTCTGCAGATAATCCATTAACCCCACAGTTCACCTTCGCCTTTGGAGAAGTTAAGGTATCTGTTATTGTACTTTGACAGGCTTAAGGGGCTCTAACTCTCAGCTGATGCAGAAAATAATAAATAATCCCTTAATAAACTCCATTAATCTAACCTAAATCTGATGAAAGGGGAACTAATGTTTTTTTCAACTAGGGCCCTATTTTCTGATCTCCTTTTGTCTAAATGAGTGATAGGATGTTCAATATGTGACATTTCTCCAGTACGAAGCTAGGGCTGACCTGCCTGCAGCCTGTGAGCGCTATATTAAATAATAGGGCACTCAGACAGCGTCAAACAACGTCAAAATACGTCCACTAAAAGTGCATTTTTTCCACACAGATAGGCTCGGATTGTTAATTTAATTATCTGACAACATAACGGAAAGAAGAAATGAACGTGTGTGTTTACCTTTAGCTGGATTCAGACATGTTCCTCTGCCTGTTGCTGCTCCCTCTCTCTCCTCGTCTGCTCTTCAGTTTCAATGAGCTCTGCGTCCGTGTACGTCCGTGTACTCCGTGTTCAAATAAATACGGGCACTCATCAAATTCAAATGGCTCATCCAGATCCAGCTGGTCAAAATCAGGCAAGTCAGTTCCTAAGTTCCCCTTTAATGAGAGTCCCTTAACTTTTAAGAAACTTAAGCCTTAACTTTGCTCATTCAGTCATTAAAAGTTCTGTTATTAAGGGAATGATTAAGGGATATATTATGGGATGTTAAATGAATATTTAATGAGGTCTAGATCTAAGGGCTTTTAAACTGATACAGATAAACACCTTATTTTTACACCTTAAATCTTATTGGTGAGTTCAAAAGCCCTTAAACATAAACCCCCTTTTCTGTTGTAATGCATTAATTAACAATGTGAATCTCAATGATGTATTGATCAGTGATGAGTGGGTGATTGACAGAGGCTCAGACAGGAAACAGGAAGTAAATATTTAATTAGAAAACCAAATCAGCACAAATTCATCAAGACTTTCAAAATAAAAGTTTGTTGAGTTCGTTCAACGGCTCCATGTCAGAGTTCCGTTTATGTCTTGGAGCATTGAGGGTCGGGAGCAGTTTACAGGAAGTGTGGCAGCTGGCGGCGGCGAACAGGTGACCGTCAGCTGATTACAAAAAGGCGTGGTGTCACCAGCAGACAAAGTTTCACTCGTGCGAACAGAAACGTCCCAATCTGATTTAACATCAGTCCAAATGACATCACCTCGCTGTCCGACGTGTCTGTGTGGGTCATGTGATCATGGTGACATCAACGCCACTTTCACCACAGCAGATCTGTCGGCTCTCTTAACTGTTAGACTCTGCTACCTCATATCACAGGCGTGATAGCGGTGCACATCCACACTCTGAAAGGAAGCCAGCCAATCACATCGGAGAAGGGGCGGGGCCTGCTGTTCTCTACAGGCGTCTTCGTCCTGATTGGCCAGAGGTCAGCTGACTGTTGTCCACCTCTATGAAGTCGTCCTCTCCATCTTGCGAGCCGATGATGTCAGACAGCAGGTAGCTGGTGTCGCTGTGCGCCTCCTCCTGCTCCTCCTCCCTGCTGAGCCTCCTCAGCTTCTCCTTCAGGACGGGAACCACCCTCAGCTGCAGGAAGTCCACGATCTCTGAGCAGACAGGAAGTGACATCACACATTACATCAAGCACTGAATCTCTGAGCAGACAGGAAGTGACATCACACATTACATCAACATTCATTAAACACTGTCTGTAGAGCAGAGTATCTTTGATCCATCAGAGTACTTAAGTTAATACTTTAATTACTTCATAAGGTACTTCATTACACACTGAGAAATACTATAGTACTGAGTAACAGAGTACTGCAGTAGTGAGTAATAGAGTACTGTAGTAGTGAATAATGGAGTACTGAAGTAGTGAATAATGAAGTACTATGTAACAGTACTGTCATGGTGAGTAATAGATTACTATAGTACCACATTCTGTAGTCGTGAGTAATAGATTACTGTAGAAGAGAGTAATAGATTACTGTAGTAGTAGTAGTGGGTAATTGGTTACTCGAGTAGTGGGTACCTCCGTAGGATAAACTGGTCCAATTGGGAACTCTGGAAACTTTCAGTCTGTGGAAACTTTTCTGTACACACAACGGAGTCACGTTACTGCAACACAACAACACAGGAGGACTGTTAGTACTACTGTCAGGACACTTCAGTACTACTGTCAGGACACAGGTGTACTACTGTCAGGACACTTCAGTACTACTGTCAGGACACACGTGTACTACTGTCAGGACACACGTGTACTACTGTCAGGACACTTCAGTACTACTGTCAGGACACTTCAGTACTACTGTCAGAACACATGTGTACTACTGTCAGGACACAGGTGTACTACTGTCAGGACACAGGTGTACTACTGTCAGGACACGTGTACTACTGTCAGAACACATGTGTACTACTGTCAGGACACGTGTACTACTGTCAGGACACGTGTACTACTGTCAGGACACATGTTGTGTACCAGTACTACTGTCAGGACATATGAGTACTACTATCAGGACACCAGTACTAATGTCGTCATCTTCATCATCATCATCATTGTCATCACTGTCAGAGAACAAAATAAAATCCTGCGTTTACTCACCCGATGGTGTGAGCGACCTCGTCCCAGTCGATGTCAGCCATGTCGTTCACCTGCATGTTGTACAGCCTGAAACAGACAGTTAGTCTTCATCATCATCACCATCACATCATCGTACCTGACAGGATGACACGTTTAAACCACATGGAGCTGTAGTCACATGACCAGTGACATCACATTAGTCATTAATGAAGGATGAATTAAAGGGACAGTTCAGATATTTTGCAGTTGGTGTGTGTCCTAGAGAAGACAGCGGCCGTCTCATCTCAGAGAAGCTCAGTGATGTCCTGCTGTGGGCGGAACAACAATAAGACACCTTTTAGACACCTTATAAAATCACCATCAGTTTGTCTACACTGTGTGACACTCCTCTGGCACTGCTTTTTCTTAGCCTTAGAACGTCTGTTCTTACGAGTGAGCACAGCAGTGTATCATGCCACAGGTCAAACATCTGAACTGTCCCTTTAAGGGTCTCCAGGCTGTCTGAGACACACTGTCCACATACTTTCGGACCTATGTGTTATATCCTGTCCATGTCCACAGGAAACAGAGCTTTTATTGTGAAAGGCTGTCTTACGTGTTGATGAGGTGGATTTTAGCCTGAAGTCCTTCAGGTCCTCTGTTGAAGGTGCTGACACCTGAAGACAGTTTGGACTTCAAGAGGGAGAACCTGAAGGACACACAGACATCACACTTGGACACCTGGACAACTGAAGAACTAGAAACTTGAACAAATGAACACCTGGACACCCTACAGTATCAGAATGAGTACCAGTACCACTACCAGTATAGCAGGAAACCCAGGAGGTGTACTGACCACTTGAGTCGACACTGGCTCCAGGACCTGGTCCCAACCTGCTGACTGATCTCCTTCCAGGGCAGGTTGTTACACAGCTGGTCTCTGCTCAGACCAGGACCAGTAGAGCTTTGCTGTACCAGAACCTCCAGGTGGGCCTTCAGAGCCTGCTTCAACCTGGACTCCTCGTCTGGACTCCACGAACCGCGACCTGCAGCTGGATGGACACAGGTGAGGGTCGGGTTACTGTGACAGCTGCAGAGAACTCATCTGAATAAAGACGTCTCCAGTGTTGTAACAGAACCTGAGAGAACCTCAGGTTCTGGGTGTTTACCGAGGCTGACGAAGCGTTTCTGTAAAGAGTACACGCTACGATCCATCTTCTCAGAGATCTTCCTCCAGTCGTTGCCGTGGAGATTCTGTAACTTCATCAGAGAACGCACCTCCTCCTCTGAGTACCTGGAACAGGACGTCCACAGGTAGAACATGAACATACAGAGAACACATAGTCAGGATGTGGAGATACAGAAGGTTCCACAGATAGATCACAGAATGTTTTTGTCCGAGTACAGAAACAGACTCATAATCAGTTTGACCTCTGACCTTCCCATGTGGTTCCTGTCGTCAAAAATCTTTTTGGCTCTTGTGTGAACTTGATGGCACGTGCGAGGAATCCCCTCGGCTGGACGGACACAGAGAGACAGAAAGTTGATTAATGTATGGAGGTTATATTAGTAACTACTGACAGTCTGTGTTTCATGGGGTTAAGTTTTATTAGAACTTTGTTTCAGACAGTGCTACACACACACACACACACACACACACACACACACAGCAGTACTATACACACACACACACACACACACACACACACACACACACAGCAGCAGCACTACACACACACACACACACACACACACAGCAGCAGTACTATACACACACACACACACACACACTGCAGCACTACACACACACACACACACACACACACACACACACACACACACACTGCAGCACTACACACACACACACACTGCAGCACTACACACACACACACTGCAGCACTACACACACACACACACACACACACACACACACTGCAGCACTACACACACACACACACACACACACACACACACCAATCATGATGTTTGTGTTTCTTTACGTACCGATTCTCTCCAGGAAGTGATGTCGTGCTCTCAGCTTCTTAATCTCTACCTCCTGGTCTTTGTACCTCTGAGGAAACAGAAGCTGATTGGCCGAGCTGATGCCTGTCAGAGCCAGGAAGTCTGCCACGTTCTCTCTGATTCGCTGATTCTCTTCCTGAGAGCACCGCCCCCGACGCAAAGAAACACCTGGAGGACGAAGGACAGGTGAACATGCAGTAGTTCAAGAATTGTCCTCATAAACACCTGATTGTTTACAGTATAGGTACCTTGTTGTTTGCAGTATAGGTACCTCGTTGTTTACTGTATAGGTACCTTGTTGTTTACTGTATAGGTACCTTGTTGTTTACTGTATAGGTACCTTGTTGTTTGCAGTATCGGTACCTTGTTGTTTGCAGTATCGGCACCTGGTTGTTTACAGTATTTGTACCTTGTTGTTTCAAGTACTTGAAGCGCTGCAGGTCGTATCTCAGCAGTTTTTTGATCTCATCAGCTGATTTCTTCTCCACGCCTGGAACAAACTCCTGAAGCTCCTTTAACGATGCCCAGTCCACTCTGACATCACAGGAAATGCACTGTTAACACTCCGCTATGATTGGACCAGAGAAATACTGCACAATGATTGGACCACAAACGACTTTCTTACAATGTTATGACTCAATCTCACAACATCACGATTGACTTTAAGACTTTATCTCCAAACACTATGACTGTATTGTACAACATTATGACTTTTATCTTACAACGTTACCGCTACTTTGTTACAACTTCTTCCCAAAATGTGACGAATGTATCTCACAACGTTATGGCTCTATCTTAAACTTTACAACTTCTGTCTTTCTTCACAACTTCACCTTAAAACGTTTAGACTTTATTTTATGTTACAACTTTGACTTTTTTTAAGTGACAACTTCAATATTACAATACAATTTTTATTGTACATCTTACAATGTTTACACTTTATCTTACAATGAAACTTTATCTTAATGTTACAAATGTATCTTACAATATTACGACTTTTCTGTAACCACTTTATCCCACAATATTAAGACATTATTTTACATTACGACTTAATTATCTTACAACATTATGACTGTATTTTATGTTACGATTTTCTCTTACGATGTTATGTCTTTATGTAACGTTACAACTGTATCATCTAATAATGGACACTGTTAATGCAGACTCCTTTTCTTCTAACATTTAAACTTCTTTATCATAACTTTGAGACTTAAAACTTTGTAAACAGAATATCTGACGTTATTGACATCTCAGAAGTTTTCTTTCACTGTTTCACTGCGATGACAAGTTACATTAATAACAATAAAAATAATAAACAGAAGAACTTACTGCTCCTCTCCTTCAGCTCCTCTTCTTTTCTTCTTCACTCCTTCTCTTCCTCCTCCTGTCGTCCTCTTCTTCGTCTCTCCCATCTTCTCTTTTGCTCCTCTCCTCTCCTTCCCTCTCTCCTCCTCTCCTACAGTCTCTCCTTCCTGTGACATCACTTTCTCCCCTCTCTTCTTCTTCTTCTTCTCTCCTTCCTGTGACATCACTTGCTCCACACTCTCTTCTTTCGTCTTCTTTTTCTTCGTGGCAATGTTGTCTGTCTGTCTGTGGTTATGGTCTGTTGTTACCATGGCGATGTGTGTTTCTTTTTCTTCTTCTTCTTCTTTTCTGCTGTGTTGGTTTCTGCGGCGTCCTGCACCTCCTCCTTCACCTCCTCCTCCTGCCTCTCCATTCTCTTCTTCTTTTTCCTCTTCTCCTCCTTTGGGCTGCTCACATCAGCAGCAGGAGGAGCAAGAGGGTGAAGACTGTCATCCTCTTTCTCTCTCATCTTCTTCTTCTTCTTTTCTGCTTTCTCAGGTGTTTCGATGTCCACAGGTGTGGGACACTCCTCCATCTCTGACCTCCTCCTCTTCTTCTTCTGAGGGGAGACACAATCTGCAGGAGGACTCATGACAGAAGGAGGAGGTGATGGAGATGACAGAGGAGGAAGTGATGGAGGAGGTGTAGATTTGATGCTGTTGATCAGTTTGTTGTTGAAGCTGTAAAAAAAGAAACAAAGTTCAGGTTAAAGGTGTCCTCGTGTCTCACTGTGTCTCCTGTCTCACTGCGTCCTCCTGCATCCTCCTGTCTCACTGCGTCCTCCTGTCTCACTGCGTCCTCCTGTCTCATTTCGATGTAGTATAGCAGCATACAGACTGATATAGCGTAGCAGCGTACAGACTGATGTAGCGTAGCAGCATACAGACCAGGGCTCAACAATAAGGACTGCCCGATTGCCCGGGGCAAGTAAAACTCAAGGTCGGGCATGTAAACTAACAACTCACTTGCCCGATCGGGCAAGTTGCTAAAAATAGTAAAAGTTAGTGCTCCTTCTGCTCTGATGCAGTGGTCTCTCTGCCTGAAGTCACAGGCACACGCTGTGTAACAATGTCCTGCCCACAGCCCCCATTGATATTATTTTATAACAATATACTATTTATGGTGTTATGCTATCGTGTCATTTCTGTCTCTACATGGTCACGTGTTAACAATTCTCCTCTGCTCTCTGTATCGCGCATGGCAGAGTTCCACCATACACACAGGTGATCACGCTAGAGCGGCTCGGGCCGCATTTTCCTGACCAAACCTGACCCCGAGCCCGGTGCAGTTTGTCAGCTGACAAAGTTATTGTTATGGACACTGTGTAAATAACCATCAACAGACTGCTGCTACGCACAGACAAACACGCTGCACTCCGAGCAGCGTAGCACGGCACTCATGAGCTTGTGTTGCGTTCAGGCGTTGTCATGTAAATAACAACTTCCAGCACTTAAATAGGTCACAGCACAAAACAGCAGCATGTCAGGTGACTTTTTACTTTATTATATTCAATAAAATTGTATGTTCCTAAATCTTGAGACACCTCATATGTAAGCTAGACAGACATTTCACCTGCTCATTACTGTGCACACATGTACTGTATGTACTTAGTCCTCAAGAGCCCTTCTGGTGCCAGTAGATACACAGAAACATCCCAGCAGGCTGTGCTTTGCAAGCATACAAAAAAGTTTCACGCATGTGAAAATTATTTTTCATGCATGTGCTTCACCTCCGCTGCTACAACTCCATCCTAGGGGAAACACTGCTGTGTGCGTTTTGTGCAACAGGTGGATGTGGTAGTCTACTGGTAGAGTAGAGAGAGAGCTAAGTAGCGCTGAAGTAGAGTAGAGCAGGGCAGAGAGATGGAAGCAAAATATATTAAACCCGGTGTTAGTACAGCAGAACTGGAGAGAGGGATGAAAAATAAATAGGTGGGCATGGCTCAAGTAGGGCGCATAATTATAGACGGAGAACGATTGACAAATTTTTCACTTTAAGCCCTGACACTGTCATATTTGTGTAGGAATTAAGCTACAATACATGACATATGTTGTTTTAATTAATAAATACAATGTGAATGAAGATTACATAACATAAAAATAACTGCAGTCTTTGTTATTTGATAGCCGCTTAAATTAAACAATTTTTATAGGGCAAGTAAAAAATGACTTTGGGCAAGTAGATCTGTGACCAACTTGCTCGACCGGGCAAGTGAAAAAAAACCTTAGCGTTGAACCCTGTAGACTGATGTAGCATACCAGCGTACAGACTGATATAGCGTAGCAGTGTACAAACTGATGTAGCATACCAACGTACAGACTGATGTAGCGTAGCAGTGTACAGACTGATGTAGCATACCAACGTACAGACTGATGTAGCGTAGCAGTGTACAAACTGATGTAGCATACCAACGTACAGACTGATGTAGCATACCAACGTACAGACTGATGTAGCGTAGCAGTGTACAGACTGATGTAGCATACCAACGTACAGACTGATGTAGCGTAGCAGTGTACAGACTGATGTAGCGTAGCAGTGTACAGACTGATGTAGCATAGCAGTGTACAGACTGATGTAGCGTAGCAGTGTACAGACTGATGTAGCATACCAACGTACAGACTGATATAGCGTAGCAGTGTACAAACTGATGTAGCATACCAACGTACAGACTGATGTAGCGTAGCAGTGTACAGACTGATGTAGCAAAACAGCGTACAGACCCATGTAGCGTAGCAGTGTACAGACTGATGTAGCAAAACAGCGTACAGACCCATGTAGCGTAGCAGTGTACAGACTGATGTAGCGTAGCAGTGTACAGACCCATGTAGCGTAGCAGTGTACAGACTGATGTAGCATAGCAGTGTACAGACTGATGTAGCGTAGCAGTGTACAGACCCATGTAGCGTAGCAGCGTACAGACTGATGTAGCGTAGCAGCATACAGACTGATGTAGCGTAGCAGCGTACAGACCCATGTAGCGTAGCAGCGTACAGACCCATGTAGCGTAGCAGCGTACAGACCCATGTAGCGTAGCAGTGTACAGACCCATGTAGCGTAGCAGCGTACAGACCCATGTAGCGTAGCAGTGTACAGACCCATGTAGCGTAGCAGCGTACAGACTGATGTAGCGTAGCAGCGTACAGACCCATGTAGCGTAGCAGCGTACAGACCCATGTAGCGTAGCAGTGTACAGACCCATGTAGCGTAGCAGCGTACAGACTGATGTAGCGTAGCAGCGTACAGACCCATGTAGCGTAGCAGTGTACAGACCCATGTAGCGTAGCAGCGTACAGACCCATGTAGCGTAGCAGCGTACAGACCGATGTAGCGTAGCAGTGTACAGACTGATGTAGCGTAGCAGTGTACAGACCCATGTAGCGTAGCAGCGTACAGACCGATGTAGCGTAGCAGCGTACAGACTGATGTAGCGTAGCAGTGTACAGACCCATGTAGCGTAGCAGTGTACAGACTGATGTAGCGTAGCAGTGTACAGACCCATGTAGCGTAGCAGCGTACAGACCAATGTAGCGTAGCAGCGTACAGACTGATGTAGCGTAGCAGTGTACAGACCCATGTAGCGTAGCAGTGTACAGACTGATGTAGCGTAGCAGTGTACAGACCCATGTAGCGTAGCAGCGTACAGACCAATGTAGCGTAGCAGCGTACAGACTGATGTAGCGTAGCAGCGTACAGACTGATGTAGCGTAGCAGCGTACAGACCCATGTAGCGTAGCAGCGTACAGACTGAGCAGCAGATCTGATTTTAGCCTCCTCTGTCTGAGAGCCACCAGAGCCAGATGATCAGTGAGCCTCAGTTAATGAACACTGACAGAACCTCAGAACAATAAACAGAACAGTCAGAACCAGACACTACGGTTCCTTCATCAGGAGAACAGATCCTACAGAACATGTTATTGAAATAAAAATCTAAATAATTAAATTCAGTTATTAAATTTAATTTACAGAGTTCAGTTCTAAAAGTTTCTCAGTTGAATAACAAGTATAGAGACAGACTGTATGACGTTTGTTCTGCAGGATCTGTTCTCCTGATGCAGAGACCGTAGTGTCTGGTTCTGACTCTTCTCAGTTTATTGTTCTGACGTTCTGTTTGTGTTTATTAACCCACTGATCATCTGGTTCTGATGGATCTGATGGTTCTGTGTGTTCTCAGACAGAGGAGGGTAAAATCAGACTGTTCTTCTCTCTGTCAATCGTTCTTCAGAGAACAGTTCAGCTGATCACAGTGGTTCTGTAAGCCAGACCTGAACCCGAACTGCTGTGGTTCTGTTAGTGGACGTGATAAAGACTGGTTTCTTACAGACCTCAGGAGAACCTTTAACACAGAACCCTGAACAACAGAAACACACAGACCAGACAACAGTCAGTGACCCGGACCACTGAGCCCAGACCTGAACCACTGAGCCCAGACCTGAACCACTGAGCCCAGTAGGGCTGGGCGATATGGCCTAAAAAAAAATCTCCGATTTTTTCACAAAACATCCGATTCATGATTTAAATCGATTTTTCCCCTCCTAGTTAAAAAAATATATATATTTGCATCCTGGTAGCACATACCTGGGGTCCAAAGCTTTCAGCACGTGAATAAACCCCAGCTTTTCCACAGTAGCCTATATATGGGCACCACATCTCTTGCAGTATACACGGCAACTGCATCTGTGATCACTTTCCACCGGACCCCTTTCTTATCATACGGCAGTGTTTCCCCTACCATCATATTGGATCACAACAGAAGTTATTTAAGGTTACCTTTCCTACAGAACAGGTCTATACCTGTCCTTTTATTAAACAAACTAAACAGCCTTATGTTACAGGCTGAGCCTGATGTGTGTGGCTTGTGTGTGTGTGTGTGTGTGTGTGTGGAGCTGTGTATGTGTGTAGTTGATGTTGGAGGTATGAGACGTTAGCGCGCCGGGTGTGGTGTGTGACGTCAGACGGATGTGTCCCAGGAAGAAAGTGAGGCATGTGTTACGTTGTTTACATCGAGCAGCCACAGTGAAGAAGCCTACGCAGTTCTGCATGCTGTTTTTGAGTTATTTCCCTCTATGTAAAAGTCAGACACTGATGACAGAGGCTGTGCATCATCCCTGCAGTGCTGAAAATAAAGTGCCGTTTTTTAACGCAGACGAAGTCCCGTTGTTTATGTGTTGTTGCCACAACGAGCTAACACAAGCTAAAGGAGCTAATGGTCTTCGGAGGTCCCTTTACTACTGCTGGGGGTCTGCCAGCTTGGCGCTGGTAACACTTGTTCATCTTATTTACACAACGGCATGTCATTTATGTCCCTACACGGTGCGCGTAAATCCTCCTCTGCTCTCTGTGTCGCGCACGGCAGAGTTCGGCCCTGATGTGCGCGCGCGCGCGCACACACACACACACACACACACACACACACACACACACACACACACAGGTGAGCGCACAAAAGCGCTGAAGAACTCGTTCCCTTTCTTGAGAAGGAGCTCTTCAGCGCTCGCTGCCATGTTGTTTGTGCATTAAGCGCGCGGGGTGAGGGGTGAGCCCACTCTGAACTACAGGAGCCCAGCGGGGAGCGGCGGTGGCGGGTTTTAAATAGGAACTCGATTTTCATTAAAACAAATCGGCCTAAACTGCAAATTCGAATTAATCGATAAAATCGATTTATCGCCCAGCCCAGACCCTCAACAAAACACCTCAGTGATCTCTCTGCGGACTCTGGTACCGAGTCTCTCTCTGAAACCACTGGGACAACACCACGAGACCAGAGCCGGAGATAAGACCGGCTCTCAGAGGAGACCCGGAACCAGAGCCGGGAGCAGACTCGATTATCGGAGCGGGAGTCTGGTCCTGGCCCTGAATCCAGACATGAGCCCGGATATTTTACATATTGGATATATTTACTGACTCACCGTCTGTTTGTTTCTGCGGCTCCACGCGGCCTGAACGACACACGCTGCTTGTTTACTTCCTGTTCTTCATCAGCGCATGCGCAGGGCGCCTTAAAGCGCAGCAGCGGGGGGGGGGGGTCTCACTCTGACCCAGTTTCTGTTCTTTGAAATGTGACTAAGTTCTCTGACTCCTCTCCAGCAGGTCAGGACAGGGATGAAGGACTTGTTGAAGGACTTGTTGAGGTTCCTGCAGGTGTTTGTCAGAGAACAGAAGAGGAACTAAATGTGGTTCTTAAATGTTCTTATTAAAGTCAGAGAGAACAGATGCTCACAGCTGATCAATATCTGATAGATAACAGCTGATCTGATCGATCACACCACGTCTCAGCAGGGACATGAGTTTGTGTGACTGAACTTCATGAAGCTGATTTCACCTAATTAGTTTAAGACCAATAAACATCACTGTCATTAACATGTGGCGTGTTGGGTCTGAATGGGCAGAGTTTCCCAGCATGCACTGTGTTTAAATGTGTTGTAAATCAGTGACATCACATAGTGATGAATGTTTCTGTATGTCACAGTTGATGTGGTGGTCAAAGTTCAGTCATAAACACAGTGATGACATCAGAGGGTCTGACAGGAAGCTGTCAAAGGGGAAGTAAAGACCACTTCCTGTTTCAGAGTTGTTGAGAAACCTCAGCTCACCACATTTATTTTTCATAGTTCATTGAAATTTAACAAATTAAATTTAAAATTAGATTTTTACTTTGAATAGTAATAGTAAATAGTGAAAAGTGTATTTGATGTTTTGATGTTCATATGACAGAATTAAATGCCCAAACAACAACAAAGATTATGTGAACCTGACATAAACTTCCTGTCAGATGAGGCCATGTGACACATTTATTTTGTATAAACCTCTGACCTCACTCTCCTCTGACGCTGTCTCCACCAGCAGCCTGTCAGAGTCACTCTTCGTCTTGTCTCTTCATGGCCTTGTTTCCTCTTAGTCATGTTGTCTTTACAGTCGTCTGTTGGTCGTCCTGTAGCAGTGTGGTCAGGTACATTTATGACAACATGGCTTCATACATTCTTTATTGTGTCGGACCTCCGTCCTGTCCTGGTGGAGTCAAGTCAGGGCTCCACACCAGAGATCAGCTGATGAGCCTCCAACATCACAGCTTGGACTGAGTGAGACCTGAAATCCCACGAAGCTTCAGAGGAGGAGGAGGAGGAGGAGGAAGAGATGAAGGCTGGCGAAGAGGAGGTAAAGGTTGAATCTTCCCTCTATCATTATGGGAACCTGAGATGGCAGGTTAATAAGATAGACGAGTTCACGTTATTCAGATTCACTTCCTGTATTTGAAGCGTTCTCTGGGACAAGAACTTCCGTCAGGATAAATAAAGTTTTATTGAATTGAATATTGATTTATCTGTGTGGGTGGTGTTGGGTGGGTGTGTGTGTGTGTGTGTGTGAGCTGCTGCAGTGACAGAGTTTCCCCTGTGAGGATCAATAATTACATTATTATATCTTACCATAACCATGAGGACTTTTACTTCACACACTTCAGGTACATTCTCCTGTCGTTTAACTAAATGATCAACTGTGATTTTAGTCATAAACATAAAAATGCACAAAGATTTTTATTCAAAGTTTCAGTTCATTACAAATTCAACTCTTCAGATGCATAATGTGAAATATTCAGGTTAAGAAATAAGTCGTGTTTCAGTTCAGTTCTTCATCTGTGGGTCAGAATCAAATCTGATGTTTAATAGATCAGTAGGATCAGTAACATGTTATCGTCTCTAAAGACACAGAGACACTAGCTACAGGACAGACAAACATCCTCACTGGTCGTCATGGAATTTCAGAGAAGAAGATCAATGTCTCATCACAGGATATCTTCTTTACGTATGACATCACACAGCGGCAAGCCGTCTGGAGACAAAAAACACTGACACTGAACACGCCTGTTCAGTCCGTCACATGAAGAAAAAACATAAAATTCATTTTACGTCCTGAAAACAGTCGGACGACAAGAAGTAAGCAAAACCTCTCTGTGAGAAACAGAAACCTCCGTCTGCAGTCTGGAGGGGCGGAGTCGGCTGACATCAGTCAGACGCAGTTACAGCCTGTCGAGACAACTTCTCTGTGGTTTTAAACATGACACCTAGATTAAGATTAAAGTTCCACTGATTGTCACACACCTGAGTGTGTGAAATTTGTTCTCTGCATTTGACCCATCCCGAGGGAGCGGTGAGCAGCAGCAGTGCCGCGCTCGGGAATCATCACACTTCATCTCATCATGAGGTCTGATGGCGTCGTTACAGAAACTTCATCAGTCTGAAATCATTTCTCAGTTCAGGAAGACATTTGGATTGTTGGTATCACAGAAACATGTTTCCTGACTGCATGTAGAAAAACAAACTGTCTTAGGTCAGAACAGGAATTCAGCTCATACAGAACCGACGAGCTTCTCAGGTTAGGAATCTTAAATCAGGATGGTAAAGACTCCGTACATCCTAACATTAAAGGAACTGATGAAAATGTGTCTGTACGACTGTGAAGATGAAGAAGGGGAACAACACCAACTCCCAGATGTTGAGATTCACCACCTTTCATTTAAAACTAGTGCGAGTATGGGTGTTTTGTTTTTTAAACATTGGAAAACCTGCTAACATAGACTCCTCTCCCACTGACAGTGGAGAGTCATACTGGTCTGCTGCAGAGCTGTGCACTAGACCAGTATGATGCTCTGGTTTTATTTTTCTCTGCTCTCTGCTGTGTCACTTTCAATGTCACACACGGCCTGAAAACAGGTTAGTAAACTGCAGAGAGCAGCATGGAGGCCGATGAGAATGTCAAACCCAAAACAGACTGATCTAGACCCTTTACGGGCAGCTCGCCCATAAAGGGTGTAAAATTAGCGCGTCCACCTGGATGTTGTGTTTCTGTACTTCAGAACTTTGGACATAACAAGCAGTGAGGATCATTTTCTGTAACTAGGCCCCAGAACTGTGAGAATCAGAACTCTGATACTCAAGCTTTTAAACAAAGATCAAATCTGCAGTCTGTCTGTTCTCTCTGATCTGTACCACCAAAATGAAACATCCTATTGCTGTTATTAGTTTTTAAGTGCTGCTGTCTTATTCAGGATCTCGTTCAAGAACTTTTTTCAGGAATTTATTAAGGGACCTGCTCAGGAGTTTGTTCAAGAATTTGTTGAGGGGCTCCTTCTGGAACATCTTCGGGATCTTGCCCAGGAACTAATTTTGGAACTCGTTTGGGAACTCATTCAGAAACTCATCAGGGAAGTTGTTAAAGAACTTATTCAGGAACTGCTTCGGAGACTTGTTCCAGAATTTGTTGAGGAACTCATCCTAGAACTCTTTAAGGAACTCATCAAGGAACTCATTTAGGAACTACTTCAGGAACTCATTCAGGAACTTGTTTGGGAACTCATTCAGAAACTCATCAGGGAAGTTGCTCAAGAATTCATTCAAGAACTGCTTCAGAGACTTGTTCCAGAATTTGTTGAGGAACTCATCCTAGAACTCTTTAAGGAACTCATCAAGGAACTCATTTAGGAACTACTTCAGGAACTCATTCAGGAACTTGTTTGGGAACTCATTCAGAAACTCATCAGGGAAGTTGCTCAAGAATTCATTCAAGAAATGCTTTAGAGACTTGTTCCAGAATTTGTTGAGGAACTCATCCTAGAACTCTTTAAGGAACTCATCAAGGAACTCATTTAGGAACTAGTTTGGGAACTCATTCAGGAACTTGTATGGGAACTCATTCAGGGACTCATTCAGGAACTTGTTTGGGAACTCGTTCAGGAACTTGTTTGGGAACTCATTCAGGGACTCATTCAGGAAGTCGTTCAGGGACTCATTAGGCCCACTGAGGTGTAATAAACAAGTTGAGTGTATTTCCTTCCTCAGAACAGGAGTAAAGATGATGTTTGAAATATTTTAAATCTTGTTTCGGTCCAAACGTTCCAGATAACCGTCCTCTTCTTTTTCCTCCACTGCACCGAGCAATGTGTCCCTGACAGGAGGCTGAAGGTCAGGTGTGTCAGGTATATCATGAGTCACAAGGAACCTCTCATAAAACAAATTCTACAGGAACCTTAAACTGCAGTCACAACCCTCTGTCCTGTTCTCAGGTCAGACCTTCAGGGTGCGTTCACCATTGTCATTGTCACTTTGTTGTTTCCATGACGACACAGTCTGGATTACTGATTCACTGAAACATCTAAAACAAATCTCAAATGTCCCGATGAAAGATCCAGACTGGGTTCCACAGTCTGACACACAGGAGCAGTTCCTGTGGGCCCTGCTCTTCATCAGTGATGATGATGATGATGGGGGGAGGAGCCTGCTGTGTGTGTGTTGATGTGTGGATCGTGGCCGTCCTCGGAGTGTGTTAGCAGCAGTGATGCTCTCTGTTCATCCATCCTCCTGGACTGAACCCTCTGAACCAGACTGAAGAAGTCCTCCTGTCCCTCAGGAACTGAACCCACCACGTCATCCAGGTCAGGGAGGGAACACCTCTGGTCCTCCATCCTGTCAGACTGAGGGACACAAAGAGACACATGATGAGACACAATGAGACACAATAAGACACAGTGAGACATACTGAGACACATGATGAGACACAGTGAGACACATGATGAGACACAGGGAGACACATGATGAGACAGAAGGAGACAATGAGACACACGATGAGACACAGGGAGACACATGATGAGAAACAGGGAGACAAAGTGAGACACATGATGAGACACAGGGAGACAGTGAGACACATGATGAGATGCAATTAGACACAGTGAGACACATGATGAGACACAGGGAGACACAGTGAGACACATGATGAGACACAGTTAGACACATGATGAGACACAGGGAGACACAGTGAGACACATGATGAGACACAGGGAGACACAGTGAGACACATGATGAGACACAGTTAGACACAGTTAGACACATGATGAGACACAGGGAGACACAGTGAGACACATGATGAGACACAGGGAGACACATGATGAGAAACAGGGAGACAAAGTGAGACACATGATGAGACACAATTAGACACAGTTAGACACATGATGAGACACAGGGAGACACATGATGAGACACAGGGAGACACAGTGAAACACATGATGAGACACAATTAGACACAGTGAGACACACGATGAGACACAGGGAGAGACAGTGACACACATGATGAGACACAGTTAGACACAGTGAGACACATGATGAAACACAGGGAGACACATGATGAGACACAGGGAGACACAGTGAGACACATGATGAGAGACAATTAGACACAGTGAGACACATGATGAGACACAGGGAAACACAGTGGAACACAGTGAGACATATGATGAGACACTGGGAGACACAGTAGGACACAGTGAGACACAGTGAGACACAAAAAGACACATGATGAGACACAATGAGACACAGTGAGACACATGATGAGACACAATGAGACACAGTGAGACACAGTGAGACGGCCATACAGGGACTAAGATCATAACACACCTGTCCACCTGCCCCCCCCCCCTCTTTAAACCTGGAACCAGTTAAACCAGTACACTGGGCAATCCACCATCCATCAGATGGACAATGTTACCAGACTGTTTCTGCTTGTAACCTTCATCTTGTTTCTGCCTGTACCCTTCATCTGGTTTCTGCCTGTACCCTTCATCTGGTTTCTGTCTGTACCCTTCATCTTGTTTCTGCCTGTATCCTTCATCTTGTTTCTGCTTGTAACCTTCATCTTGTATCTGCCTGTATCCTTCATCTTGTCTCTGCCTGTACCCTTCATCTTGTCTCTGCCTGTACCCTTCATCTTGTTTCTGCTTGTAACCTTCATCTTGTATCTGCCTGTATCCTTCATCTTGTTTCTGCTTGTACTCTTCATCTTGTTTCTGCCTGTACCCTTCATCTTGTTTCTGCTTGTACTCTTCATCTTGTTTCTGCCTGTACCCTTCATCTTGTATCTGTCTGTACCCTTCATCTTGTTTCTGCCTGTACCCTTCATCTTGTTTCTGCCTGTACCCTTCATCTTGTCTCTGCCTGTACCCTTCATCTTGTTTCTGCCTGTACCCTTCATCTTGTTTCTGCCTGTACCCTTCATCTTGTCTCTGCCTGTACCCTTCATCTTGTTTCTGCTTGTAACCTTCATCTTGTTTCTGTCTGTATCCTTCATCTTGTTTCTGCTTGTAACCTTCATCTTGTTTCTGCCTGTACCCTTCATCTTGTTTCTGCCTGTATCCTTCATCTGGTTTCTGCTTGTAACCTTCATCTTGTATCTGCCTGTACCCTTCATCTTGTCTCTGCCTGTACCCTTCATCTTGTTTCTGCTTGTAACCTTCATCTTGTATCTGCCTGTATCCTTCATCTTGTTTCTGCTTGTACTCTTCATCTTGTTTCTGCCTGTACCCTTCATCTTGTTTCTGCTTGTACTCTTCATCTTGTTTCTGCCTGTACCCTTCATCTTGTATCTGTCTGTACCCTTCATCTTGTTTCTGCTTGTACCCTTCATCTTGTCTATGCCTGTACCCTTCATCTTGTTTCTGCCTGTACCCTTCATCTTGTTTTTCCCTGTACCCTTTATCTTGTTTCTGCTTGTACCCTTCATCTTGTATCTGCCTCTACTCTTCATCTTGTATCTGCCTGTACCCTTCATCTTGTATGTGCCTGTACCCTTCATCTTGTTTCTTTCTGTATCCTTCATCTTGTTTCTGCCTGTACCCTTCATCTTGTTTCTGGCTGTAACCTTCATCTTGTTTCTGCCCGTACCCTTCATCTTGTTTCTGCCTGTACCCTTCATCTTGTTTCTGCTTGTAACCTTCATCTTGTATCTGCCTGTATCCTTCATCTTGTTTCTGCTTGTAACCTTCATCTTGTTTCTGGCTGTAACCTTCATCATGTATCTGCCTGTATCCTTCATCTTGTTTCCGCTTGTAACCTTCATCTCGTATCTGTCTGTACTCTTCATCTGGTTTCTGCCTGTACCCTTCATCTGGTTTCTGCCTGTACCCTATACCCAGTGCTGGCTGTATGCTGTATTCCAGGGTACAGGTATCTAGGGTCTTCATGTTGACACCTCAATGTTTGTTTATAAAGCCCTTGTTTTAGGCTCTCCCCACCCTGTCCCTGACTGACAGTCTGTACTGTCCTCACATGGTGAGCTGAAGTCCAGATGAAAAACTCACCAGGATCAGATGGAGACAAACTATCACCTCATCTCATCATCGTCCCCCCTCCCTGTCCCCGCTGGTTCAGAGTGTCTCCAGGTGACGTACCTGGTAGTGTATGAGCATGTAGTAAAAGTCCAGACCAGGTAAGGAGGTCTGGTCGGGGCTGCAGGCCCCACACAGAGCAGCTGGACCTGGGTCAGGTAACAGACTGAGGCTGGCTCTCTGGTCCTCCAGTCTCTGACCCTGACACTCTAGGATCAGGTCCAACAAGGCCTCTGGCTCCTCCTGTTGGCTGCTCCTGCGCTACAGCAACAACACGGGGACCAGGTGTAAGTCGTTACGTCATGTGATCACATTCAACATCACATCACGTTCTGATCTCTAGAGTTCATCTCTCTGACAGGTGACAGTTACCTTATTTCTGGAGGTCATGGTTCTGGTCCTGGGACTCAGGGCGGAGCCAAGGCTCTGACCCCGGGGCCGAGTGGAGCCACCTTCAGCACCAGGACTTGACACAGGAGTCACAAGACCTGCAAGGGGCCTGAGGGGTAAGGTGGAGGCTGAGATCCTGTTGCTGGGTGTGGGGGGACACTGGGAAACAGCACTGGTGTTACTGGTACTGAGGCGTCCTGGTCCCGCCTCCAAACAGCCATTAGTGTGGGGTGGGGAGCCTTTGGATGTCGTCCCCCCAATCCTGCCATTCTGATGACAGGGTGAAGACAGGGAAGGGGCAGGTAAACCTGAGAGCTTCCTGTCAGCCATGATGGAGCTGTGGGCGGGGCTATAATCACTGTTGTCATCAGTGGGAGGAGCTAAATCTGATCAGACAGAGAGTTGTGTCATTTAAAGTAAAATCATTATTAAACTGGCGTCAGAGACGACAAACATGTTTCAGCTCTTTAAAGCTGCTCCTCAGTCTGAACATGATGTTAGCATGCTAACGGTAGCTCTGTCCGGTAGTTACACAACAACTTGACCAGATTAAATAATAGGACAGGTAACAGAACAGCTAAAAGGACAGCTAAAAGAACAGCTAACAGAATAGCTAACAGGACAGCTAAAAGAACAGCTAACATGACAGCTAACAGAACAGCTAACAGGACAGCTAACAGGACAGCTAACAGGACAGCTAAAAGAACAGCTAACATGACTGCTAACAGAACAGCTAAAAGAACAGCTAACATGACAGCTAACAGAACAGCTAAAAGAACAGCTAACATGACAGCTAACAGGACAGCTAACAGAACAGCTAACAGGACAGCTAACATGACAGCTAACAGAACAGCTAACAGGACAGCTAAAAGAACAGCTAACATGACTGCTAACAGAACAGCTAAAAGAACAGCTAACATGACAGCTAACAGAACAGCTAACAGGACAGCTAACATACCCAGGGTATGATATCACTGTTCTGTCACGTCTACATGACACGCTCCTCCTGCGCCTGATGTTCCAACACCTTCTCGTCACATATCTAGGTTGATGGTTGTTGGACCCATCCCCCACCCACCCTACTCACACTTCTGCCACCTTAACTTCTGTTATTGTCCTGCTATGTTACGCAGTGACCGGCTGTGTGTCATGCTGATGTAAACGGATGGCTTTCTTTGTTGGTGTCTGACGCTACGCGCCACTGACCAAACCATGGATTCTGACGACTTAGTAGTGAGACCAGGCTGGATGTTGACGTGTTTATGTTCATTACATTCTTTGTGTCTTTTCAAAATAAACTTATGTTTTTACAGGAAATGGACAGTTTCTACTCATCAGATCCACAGTGTTTTTCAAAATAAAAACCTCTTATTTATGACTCATCACGCATACTCATCACGTGGGCAAACACCTGTCACACAGTTTTACAATTAGCAATCAGAGCTTGAGCATAAAAGGGCAACAGGTGAGCTTTTCTGTTTTGGAGCAATGGATGCCAACATTGGAAACAGAGGCAGAGCCAGAGCCAGAGGAGTGAGAGTAAGAGGAGGAGGACGAGGAAGGCCAAGGACCGTAATCTCTGATGAGATCTGAGCCACTTTGGTTGACCATGTGGCAGCGTAGTTTTGTTTTGTTTTTTTACTGTAACTGTATACAGTAAATTCATCTGTTGTTTTGTATGTAGACCACTGTATGTGCAACTTTGTGTTGGTTGGAATGTGCACTGTGTACATTGTTTTTGTGGGAAAAATAAAATATATTTGTTACCGTGTACTGGTGTGTTCTGAGTATAAAAACAATATTCTAAAATATTTTACAACACAATTATGTATGTACTGTCTGTAGTAAGTGTAACACTGAACAAAAAAAGGCCTAAGTCATTATGATGAATGGAGAAGAAGTGCTTTCCATTCATCATAGTGTTTTACATTGAGCACATCAGTGTTCAACTGGTTCTTATAAATGTCTATTCATATGATGGTTTGTGTGTGTCATTTGAAAACAAAATACCATTTTGAGAAGAAATAACATTGTTTTGAATGTAAAGTTTCATTTTGCAGGAGAATTGAGGGGTTTTGCCCATTGTGTGTGTGTTTTTTGATTTGTGTGTAGAGTTCTGAGAGTGTGAGACATGCTTTCAGAAAATGTGTGTAAACAATCGAGAAAAACTGTAAACATTGTAGCATGATGTTCATTTTGATTTCAGTTTTATGACTTTATAGACTTCTCTTTCATCCTCGTATTCTTGCTTCTTAAAACATTTTTTTCATCATATCAGAGAGACAAAAAACAATCACAGTTTGTCCTCAGATCAATAAAGTTTTGATGATTCTGATTCTTATGACACTGTTGACAGCAGTGACACACCTCTCACAGCGGTATGATGCGACGCCCAGTGGGGGTGTCATACCGTTGTGAGAGGTGTCTTTTTGTGTCTGATGCAGAAGTTACTCACAAAGTGTTCAGTAAGTGATGAGGGAAACTTTAAAACGTTATGTTTCTGCTCAAAGTGTTAGTGAACCCTGTGGAGATACAAAGGTTCTGATCTGTTCTCACTGAGCTGCAGCAGAAGTAGGTCAACAACACACAATCATTGTGATCACATCTACAACACAAAGGACACACACACACACACACACATTCAGTGTCAGTGTCATTGCGTTCATTCAGTAACATACGATCTGTCAGCACCACCCGGTGGTCATCAGAGGGAACTACACCGAGACAGATAGACGGAGGAACCCCACAGCTCCGATACCAACTGATTGTGACGTTTGTTTTAGTCCAACTTCAGTTTGAAAGTTTTATTTCAAACACAAAAGTAAAAACGTCGTTCAGACGTTAAAAAGCTGATGAGACAGTCAGAATCATCTTCAGTTTAAATAAAGTTTAAGGTTCAAACTTACTGCACCTCAACATCACAAACTCTTGCTCTTCTTCTTCTTCTTCTTCTTCTTCTTCTTCTCTTCTGTTTCCTGTCAGACTCTTTTTCTTTTCTCTTCTTTCACTTCTTCTCTTCAGCTCGTTTCTGCTCCGACTGAAAATCTCCCATCTACTGCCGCTCCACACACAACACACACTAAATACACACTATACACACCAAACACACAATAACACACAATAAATACACACTAACTACACAATAACACACTAAATACACACTAGACAAACACACACACACACATTGACACAATAGAGGAGAAAGAGAGAGGACAAACTCCCCCTCTGGGCTTACATCGCGGTCTCTATGGCAACCACAGAGAGGCTTCCAAATCATGTCCCTTCCCCCCCTGTCCAAACACACACACACACACTCACACACACACACACACACACACACACACACACACACACACACACACATTCCTGCATTGTTGAGATCCATTCAGTTGAACCCAGATAATGATGCCACACACACTGACAGAGAGCTGTGTCTGCATTAAAATAAAAACTTGACCAGTGCTGATGAGTGACAGTGTTCAAATGTTTAACAGTGTTTAATATAAACTGATGTCAGTGTAACTATATACAGTAAATACAAAAGAGTGTAACTATATACAGTAAATACAAAACAGTGTAACTATATACAGTAAATATAAGAGTGTAACTATATACAGTAAATACAAAAGAGTGTAACTATATACAGTAAATACAAAACAGTGTAACTATATACAGTAAATACAAAAGAGTGTAACTATATACAGTAAATATAAAACAGTGTAACTATATACAGTAAATACAAAAGAGTGTAACTATATACAGTAAATACAAAAGAGTGTAACTATATACAGTAAATATAAAACAGTGTAACTATATACAGTAAATACAAAAGAGTGTAACTATATACAGTAAATACAAAACAGTGTAACTATATACAGTAAATATAAAAGAGTGTAACTATATACAGTAAATACAACTATATACAGTAAATATAAAAGAGTGTAACTATATACAGTAAATACAAAAGAGTGTAACTATATACAGTAAATACAAAACAGTGTAACTATATACAGTAAATATAAAACAGTGTAACTATATACAGTAAATGTAAAAGAGTGTAACTATATACAGTAAATACAAAAGAGTGTAACTTTATACAGTAAATACTGTGACGGCCTTACTAATGTGTCTCTTCCTTCACAGCTGTTCCTTGTGGTTGAAGAGGCGGGCCGTCCAATCTTCCTGGCCACACCTGAGGGTGTGGTCTTACTTTATAAAAGGCCTCAGTTGTCAGCCTGCTCTCTCTCTCCCTGACTGAGCAGCTGACTGCCACATGGCCAACATGGTGTAGTTTGGTTTGCCTTTGTTTCATTTGTTCTGTTTTACATACACATCCACACACACACACACACACACACTGCAGCCACTCACAACATGACAACATGTGTTACTTCTTATTTTGAAGTAGATTTAGTTAAATAAATCACCTTTGTACCTTAAATTGTTTGTGTAGACTCTCTTTTGTTGCAAACTGTGAGCCAAGTTTGTAACAAATGGGGGCTCGTCCGGGAGCGATTGTCTACTGGGGTGAGTAAGAGAGAGTGATTGCTGTTGTACTTTGTAGCAGTAGCTTAAATTGTTGCATTGGTTTTGGAGGGAGTCTAACACGTATTTAAAGGGTACATATGTGGTGAGTCAGTGTGGCTTGGATTTCAGGTTCAGTTGGTACACCTGTAGGTGTTTGTTAACCTGCCTTATTTTTGTGTTTGCATCTGATCTGGTGTGAATAAAACAGCGTCATTAGTGGAACTACTTCCCCGATAGGTATTAGAACGACATCCATCCGTGGATTCGTTGTTTTGTTTTAGTTTGTTGTTTTTGTGCATTAGTATGGCCACAGCAATATTTTTTGCTTTGGGTACACTTCCGTGATTGTCTAGGTAGGTCGCCATTTCAATGGTTGCCTGGCCGGGTCATCGGGCTATGTGTTTAAATTTCCCACCAGCGCTATTGCATGAAGACTAGGGTTGAGACAGACAGCTAGTTTCCCGGGTAGGTAGTTAGCCAGGGGAAGGGCGTTCCACATTGTGGCTGTCACATCGGGTTGGTAGTAAACTTTTGTGGTCAGTTTGGGGTAGGTTAGCCTAGAGTGTCAGGTGTAAGTATTTGGTTTGTGTTGGCCAGCTGTTGTTCCAATCATGTCTGCAATTGAGGATTTTGTGCAGAATCCCAGTGAGGGTCTGTTGGAGACTTACACCAAGGATCGGTTGGTAAAGGTAGCAGAGCATTTTGGCATTGAAATCCCCAGTCAGGGACGTAAAGATCATATTTTGTGTGTAATAAAGGATGGTTTGGTTCAGTTGGGGGTTTTGTCTGCTGCAGGAAAAGGTAGTGACCCCCAGTCAGCCAGTGAAATTTCTCCTCAGGTCAGTCAACCAGAGCTGTCTCAAAAGTTTGTGAGGCCTATAGCTGGGATTGGGGTGCCTTTAACTTTTGAACAACAAAAAGAACTGCTGATTTTGCAGCATAAATTGAAATGGAACGAGACCAGGCTGTTCGTGCACAGGAGCAGGCCGTGGAAATGGAGAGGTTGAAATGTAACGTGAAGTTGCGTGAAGCTGAGTTGCAGCAGGAAAAAGAGCGTCAGGAGTTTGAGCGTTACAAGCTGGAATTAATTAAGGAGGGTAAGATTCTTGGTTCCACAGCAGTCAAGGAGGGGGAACCTGTTGCAGGTAGCTCTCCGACTTTTGATGTCTCTGGTTGTTTGCGGTTGGTTCCCAAATTTTCAGAGAAGGATCCAGATACTTTTTTTTTGCTCTTTGAGAGGTTGGCCAAAAACAGGAAGTGGTGTGATTCTGAGCAGACTCTCCTGTTACAGTGTGTATTGACTGGTAAAGCTCAGGAGGCTTATGCTGCTTTGCCTTTATCAGACAGTGGTAATTATTCCAAGGTAAAAATGGCAGTCTTGAAGGCATATGAATTAGTACCTGAGGCTTATCGGCAGAAATTTAGGAGTGCAAGAAAGCATGAGAAGGAGACTTATGTAGAGTTTGCACGTGATTTGTATACTCTTTTTGGTCGATGGCGACTAGCCTCTGATGCTCAGACTTTTGAACAGTTGAGTGAACTACTTTTGCTGGAACAGTTTAAAGAAACACTTCCGGAGCGCATGGCTATTTATTTGAGTGAGAGGAATGCTAAGACTTTGGCTGAAGCTGCTGTCATAGCTGACGAATATGCCCTGATTCATAAAGTCCGTGGGGACTATGGACGTAGGGATAATGTTGGCGGTCATCATCAGACAGGTACAGGAAGTGATTTTCCTCCTTTCAAGGCAGGAAATGCTGGTAGCAAGTTGGATTCAGGTCAAACTTGTAATTATTGTTTAGGAAAAGGTCACTGGAAAGTAGACTGTCCTGTTCTGAAAGTTAAGCAAAAGTCCCAGCCAGGTAATCGTCATGTTAAACCTGCAGCCCTAGCCGTTCCAGTACGGTTGACAGAAAACATATTGAGTGAGAGGGCTGAGGCTATTGCTGCTGTTCAGCAGCATACCAAGCCGTCAGCATTAGCTGCTCATTCTTTGTCTGAGACTCTGGTTCCTCTTGACGAATCCTCTGCTTCTTCTCCAGAAGACTCTTGTCAGGCTAACAGTGATGAAATTGATCCTGGGTATCGCAAGCATGTCGGTGATGGGTTTGTCTCCTTGGCAGGGAGTGATAAAAAAGTTCCTGTCAAAATTTTTGGACTCTGGTGCTTTGGACTCCTTCATAGTGGCATCTGTGTTGCCGTTTACATCAGCCACTGACACTGGTGAGTCAGTTCTGGTCAGGGATATGGGGTTGTCTGTGTTCCCGGCACCATTGCATAAGGTAGCTCTCTTTTCAGATCAGGTTAAAGGGGAAGTGGCATTGGCAGTGCGTCCTGCCCTGCCAGTTCAGGGTGTGCAGGTGATTCTGGGTAATGATCTGGTTGATGGTCCATTCCCAGGGGCCCCTCCCTCACCAGTGGTAACTTGTTCTCCTTTGGTGGACCAGGTTGAGTGCAGCGACCACCAGTTTGTTTTCCCAGCGTGTGCTGTCACAAGGGCTCAAGCACTGAACAAAAATCAGTTGGAGGTCAAAGTTCAGAAAATTGTAGCAAATGTTCAGTTTCCCTTACCTGCCTTTCCTTTTTCTGTGTCCCGTGCTGACTTAATACAGGAGCAGCAGGGGGATCCGCTCTATCTGAGCTGTTCCAGCAGGTGCGTCCAGCAGGAGAGATAGGGAATGTGGCTCATGGATATTTCCTTGATGAGGGCATGTTGGTGAGAAAATGGTTACCTCAGGGTGAGAAGTTTGTTGGAGATGCTATTTTTCAGATTGTGGTTCCCACTAAGCTGAGGGATGGTGTTTTGAAAACTGCTCATGACATGGTAGCTGGGCATGTGGGGGTTAAAAAGACCTATGACAAAGTTTTCAGGTACTTTTATTGGCCTCGGTTGAAGAAAGACATTTCTGCCTACATCAAAACTTGTCACACATGTCAGCTCACAGGAAAACCAAATCAGTCCATCAAACCAGCTCCTTTGCAACCTATCACAGTAGCTAGTCAGCCTTTTGAGCATTTATTAGTCGACTGTGTGGGCCCACTGCCTAAGTCCAAATCTGGTAGCTTATATGTGTTAACGGTAATGTGTCAGACAACCAGATATCCAGCTGCTTTTCCGTTGCGCAACATAACGACAAGGTCCATAATAAAGGCTCTGACCCAGTTCATTTCTGTGTTTGGTATTCCCAAAGTGGTGCAAAGTGATCAGGGAACAAATTTTACATCAGGACTGTTTGCGGACATGTTGAAAAAGCTTGGTATTAAACATGCCCAGTCCACTGCCTATCACCCAGAAAGCCAGGGAGCTATCGAACGATTTCACCAAACACTCAAATCACTTTTGCGTTCTTATTGCACTGAGCTTGGTCGTGACTGGGAGGAAGGGCTTCCATGGTTAATGCTAGCTGCTCGTGATGTTACTCAGGAGAGTACGGGTTTTAGCCCAAATGATCTTGTGTTCGGTCATTCTGTTCGTGGCCCTTTGGCTGTCTTGCAGGATGACTGGAAAGCCTTCCCCTACTTCAACTGTGGTGGAATATGTAGATGGGTTCAAAAGACGGTTGTATGAAGCTGGTAAGATGGCAAAAATAAATCTGGAAAAGGCTCAGGGAAAAATGAAGCGTTTGTCGATCGCCGGGCCGAGTTACGTGTGTTTTGTCCAGGAGATCAGGTTCTGGCAAACCTTCCCGTAGTGGGTTCTCCTTTCCAGGCAAGGTTTTCAGGCCCTTATTCTGTGGTGAGGCAGGTTTCAGACTTGAACTACTTGATATTTACTCCTGACAGGCGAAAGACTACACAGTTGTGCCATGTTAACATGCTCAAACCCTATTTTCCTCGGTCCAGTGGGGGGGAAGTGAAGCCAGTGGCATTGGCAGCTTCAGCAGGTTCTGTGACCTCTCCATCCTTGGGGGAGGAAGAAGAAATCAATGATCCAGATGACTGTGTGATGCAAGGCAGACTCAAGAATTCAGAGTCCTTGAGTAACTTGAATAAGTTGGTGGGACATTTGCCTGAGGTTCAAATGAAAGAGTTGTCTAACCTTATTTTGTCATTTCCATCTTTGTTCTCAGACAGTCCTTCCCGAACTGACTTAATAGAGCATGATATTGACGTGGGGGATGCTGAGCCGATTCGCCAGAGGTTCTACCGGGTTTCTCAGGACAAACGTGCTCAGCTGGAGGTGGAGGTGAAGTATATGTTAGAACATGGCATTGCAGAGCCATCTTCTGCTAGTAGGCTTCCCCATGTGTGTTGGTTAGTAAGCCAGATCAAACATTTAGACCATGCACAGATTTTCGAAAAATCAATAAAATCACTAAGCCAGACTCTTACCCACTTCCTCGGATGGAAGATTGTGTCGATCAAGTGGGCGCAGCAAAATTTGTCAGTAAGTTTGATCTTTTAAAGGGCTACTGGCAAGTGCCACTCTCAAAGCGTGCTCAAGACATTGCTGCGTTTATAACTCCTTCAGGTCTTTATTCTTATACCATGCCGTTTGGGTTGCGGCGCTCCAGCAACTTTTCAGCGGTTAATGAATAAAGTTGTAGCAGGGTTGGAGGGGTGTGCAGTATATTTAGATGATGTTGTGATCTACAGCGACACATGGGGTGAGCATGTAGAACGCATCAGAGCTTTGTTTGACCGGCTGGTGTGGGCCAAACTTACTGTAAATCTGGCCAAATGTGAGTTTGCTCGAGGTACAGTCACCTATTTGGGGAAGGTGGTTGGTCAGGGCAGGTCCGACCTGTTAGAGCAAAAGTCCTCGCCATTGATCAGTTTCCTACTCCCTCTACAAAGAAAGAGCTGATGCGCTTTCTTGGCATGGTAGGTTACTACAGAGGGTTCTGTAGAAACTTCTCCACAGTTGTTGCACCTTTGACTAATCTTTTGAGTCCAAAGGTTAAGTTTGATTGGACCCCTCGATGTCAGTGTGCTTTTGAACATGTCAAAAATCTGATCTCCTCTGCTCCTGTCTTGGCAGCTCCCCGCTTGGATGAACCTTTCCAGCTGCAGGTAGATGCTAGCAATGTGGGTGCTGGAGCTGTACTTTTGCAGACAGGTCCTGATGGCATTGACCACCCAGTAAGCTTTTTCTCAAGGAAGTTCAACTCTTATCAGTTGAATTACTCTATTGTAGAAAAGGAGGCACTGGCTCTCGTTTGGGCTCTGCAGCATTTTGAAGTTTATGTGGGTGGGTCTAGTAGTTTATACAGACCACAATCCATTGACATTCTTGCATTCCCTACAAAACCCAAATCAACGGCTGATGCGTTGGTGTTTGTTTTTGCAGCCATTTAACCTTGACATGCGCCACATTAAAGGTTCTGTAAATGTTGTGGCTGATGCATTGTCTCGTGCATTGCCTCTCTAGTGTTTTACCAGGTGTCCCTTTTCGTTCTGAACTGCTCTTCTCTCCCTCCTACTCTTAATCTGCTTCTCCAGGTACCAGAGTTGCTGTGTGGGTATGGTTTGGGTGAGAGGTTTGGAATTAGATTGGGCTGTTCTGGTAAGACGAGAGAACTATTGAAATGTCCCTGTTTATGGTATTGTGTGGTTCAGTTTTGAGGCACCCGTGGGGCCTCATTTTTATGGGTGGGGGTGTGACGGCCTTACTAATGTGTCTCTTCCTTCACAGCTGTTCCTTGTGGTTGAAGAGGCGGGCCGTCCAATCTTCCTGGCCACACCTGAGGGTGTGGTCTTACTTTATAAAAGGCCTCAGTTGTCAGCCTGCTCTCTCTCTCCCTGACTGAGCAGCTGACTGCCACATGGCCAACATGGTGTAGTTTGGTTTGCCTTTGTTTCATTTGTTCTGTTTTACATACACATCCACACACACACACACACACACACTGCAGCCACTCACAACATGACAACATGTGTTACTTCTTATTTTGAAGTAGATTTAGTTAAATAAATCACCTTTGTACCTTAAATTGTTTGTGTAGACTCTCTTTTGTTGCAAACTGTGAGCCAAGTTTGTAACAATACGAAACAGTGTAACTATATACAGTAAATATAAAAGAGTGTAACTATATACAGTAAATACAAAAGAGTGTAACTATATACAGTAAATGTAAAAGAGTGTAACTATATACAGTAAATACAAAATAGTGTAACTTTATACAGTAAATACAAAAGAGTGTAACTATATACAGTAAATATAAAACAGTGTAACTATATACAGTAAATACAAAAGAGTGTAACTATATACAGTAAATATAAAACAGTGTAACTATATACAGTAAATATAAAACAGTGTAACTATATACAGTAAATGTAAAAGAGTGTAACTATATACAGTAAATACAAAAGAGTGTAACTATATACAGTAAATATAAAACAGTGTAACTATATACAGTAAATGTAAAAGAGTGTAACTATATACAGTAAATGTAAAACAGTGTAACTATATACAGTAAATATAAAACAGTGTAACTATATACAGTAAATACAAAAGAGTGTAACTATATACAGTAAATATAAAACAGTGTAACTATATACAGTAAATGTAAAAGAGTGTAACTATATACAGTAAATACGAAAGAGTGTAACTGTGACACATTTTAACGTCACTCAAGTAACGTGTTTACGACATGTTTCCTTCTTAATTTAAACCAAAACACTTTTCTGTCTAAAACCTTACTGACAGTTATGTTTCCTGAACCAAACTGTGACCGCGTGTCCATCATCATCCTCACTGTGACCTCGTCACATGTCCACGTTTGGTCATGAACTTTCCATGTCCACATATGACGTCCAAGGTACCCTGGGTGTGTTGGTGGTTCATGATGTCACACTGTGTCATCCAATCAGGTCTCTGTGTGATGTGTCTCAGCAGCTCGTTGGCCTCATTAGCATAAAGACAACAGGAACAATGACTCCGTCCACCTGATGCTGCTGCTGTCAATCATTCTGACATCATCACTCTGAACACACTGCACAGACGGACAGACAGACAGACAGACAGACGAACAGATAGATAGATAGATAGATAGATAGATAGATAGATAGATAGATAGATAGATAGATAGATAGATAGATAGATAGATAGATAGATAGATAGATAGACAGGAACAAGTGAGAATAACCAGAGAAGAAGAAGAAGAAGAAGAAGAAGGTGATGACTATGAGCAGCTCAGAGATGAAGGAATACCTGTGTCAGCATCATCTTCCTCAGCTGTTGGAGGTGAGACGGTTCTGACTGAATCTTTACAGTTTGTGTTGAGTCTCCGCTGATCAGAGGAACCAACTGGTTATGATCCTGAGTTACATCTGATTATTGATTATTGATCTGTCTGACACATGTCCTGTCAGTCGACTCTGATCTGTTTCACTCTGCGGCTCCTTCTGTCTCATTGAACTGTAAATATCAGAGTCAGTAATGTTCTGTGTCGGAGAACCTTCAGTCTGTTCTCATATTCCTGGTAGATGTGATAAATGTTGCTCTGCTGTGAGGGCTGAAACCAGTGCAGGTTCAGACAGACTCATACAGCATGAGGTTTGTTTTAACAGTCAGACATGATGCTCAGTTCGTTGCCACGGTAACAACACTTCACATAATACGAGTAGACAGAGTGACAGATCTGATGCTGTCAGGTCCTCAGCTGGACTGAGAATCCACTACAGACAGGATGTTAATATTAAACATGAGTCAAACTGCGTTTTACATCACTGACAGAAACAAGTTAAAAATCAACCAATAAAACATGAATCATGAGATTTTATGATGAAACAGATTAAAATGAGTCCAGAGGTTTAAAATAAAGGAAATAAAGACTGGAAATAAAAATCGAATTAAATACAATTAAAACCTTTAGTTTTACTTTAGTTCAGATTTATTCAGATGATCAGAGGATGTTAGTGACTCCGAGACTCTTTCATGTGTTCTCTGTGTCAGAGTCTGTTGACAGGTGTCTTGTACCATCATCCTGACGACCCCGTCAGCTTCCTGCAGAGCTGCCTGATCAGAACCAGACAGCTGGGGGGTCCTGAGGCTGTCACCTGGGACACGTTCATCCAGCCGGACAGACGCCAGCTGAGCCCCACACCCTTTGAACCTGCACCTGAACCCCCAAGAACAGTATCATCTGTTCCTCCAACAACACCTCAAATACCCCCCAAAATAGCCCCTATACCCTCTACACCATCTGTACCCCCCAAAATAGCCCTAGCCCCTATACCCTCTACACCATCTGTACCCCCCAAAATAGCCCTAGCCCCTATACCCTCTATACCATCTGTACCCCCCAAAATAGCCCTAGCCCCTATACCCTCTACACCATCTGTACCCCCCAAAATAGCCCTAGCCCCTATACCCTCTACACCATCTGTACCCCCCAAAATAGCCCTAGCCCCTATACCCTCTATACCATCTGTACCCCCCAAAATAGCCCTAGCCCCTATACCCTCTACACCATCTGTACCCCCCAAAACAACCCCTATACCCTCTACACCATCCCCAATACCTCAAACAACACCCCCAATATCTCTTATAACACCATCAGTACCCTCCAGAACAAAACCTTTCAGCTCTACAACATCCCCAATAACCCAAACAACACCTCAAATAGCTCCTACAACTCCACTACCCCCCACAATAAACCCCATACTCTCTACAACATCACCAGTACCTCAAACAACACCATCAATATCTCTTATAACACCATCAGTACCCTCCAGAACAAAACCTTTCAGCTCTACAACATCCCCAATAACCCAAACAACACCTCAAATAGCTCCTACAACTCCACTACCCCCCACAATAAACCCCATACTCTCTACAACATCACCAGTACCTCAAACAACACCATCAATACCCCGCACAACAGCACCAGTACCCCAAACAACAACAATGGTGTCCTCCATCATCAAAACAACACCACCTGGAACCTCCCCAACAGCTCCTGAACCCAGATTCCTCCCTGTACCTCCACCTGGACCTGCAGTGACCCCGTCTGTCCACAGTGTGAGGAAGGATGAAGGAGACACAAAGACCTTCATCACAGTTGGTAAGAGACTGAAGAATGATTGGTGAGTTTGAATTTTAGCTGGAGTTCATTTCCCAAAAAGTTCAGTTCCTAAGAAGTTCAGTTCCCAAGGACCTCGGTTCCGAAGGAGTTCAGTTTCTAAGGAGTTCTGTGTCCAAAAAGTTCAGTTCCCAAGGAGTTCAGTTCCTAAGATGTTCAGTTTCCAAGAAGTTCAGTTGCCAAGGGGTTCAGTTCCCAAGGAGTTTAGTTGGCTCAGGTTGAACTTCAGGTGTGTGATTTTGCAGTGGGAGATATGAAGTTCTTAAATCAGAGTCTCAGAGTTTGGATGTGAGTCTTCTAACTGTTCCTCCTCTCAGGTCCTCCTTCTGGTCCTCCTCCTCCTCGAGTCCAGTCTCAGGTCTCCATCGACTCAGACTCTGACATGACAGAAACGTCTGGACTCCTGCAGGAAGTAAGCATCCCACCTCCTCAGAGGCCACGCCCCCTCATCATCTTCATCATCGGTAAGAAAATCCAGGAGAAAACTAAACCAGGACCAGACAGAGACCTAAAGCAGAACCAGGTGGGGATCTGGACCAGAACCAGTCAGAGATCTAAACCAGAACCAAGTAGAGATCTAAACCCTAACCAGGTAGAGGTCTAAACCAGAACCAGGTAGAGATCTAAACCAGAGCCAGTCAGAGATCTAAACCAGAACCAGGTATAGATCTAAACCCTAACCAGGTAGAGGTCTAAACCAGAACCAGTCAGAGGTCTAAACCAGAACCAGTTGGAGGTCTCAGCCAGGGGAAAGAATGACAGATGTGTATGAAGGTCCCTGATTGGTTCAGACTGAGGATGTTGTGGTCTCTGTCCTTTGATTCTCATCAGGCGGTCCAGCGAGTGGGAAGGGAAGTCAGGCGGCGAGGCTTGCTCATTACTTCCGCTTCAGAGTCATCTCATTGGATGAGCTGCTCAGGAGGCAGTTACTAAGCCCCGCCTCACCCAGCAAGAAGTGGGAGGTTCTTTCAGAGATGATGGGTCACGGGGAGCTCGGACCTCAGGTCAGAACTAACCAGGAGGAGACAGTCTCTGAGCTGAGCCATCACCTGATTGGTCAGAAGGAGGTCAGAGGGGTCATCGTGGATGGGTTCCCTCAGGACGTCCACCAGGCGCTCAGCTTCCAGGAGCAGGTACTGACCAATTACAGAGCTTGTTGCAATTCTGACTCTGCTCCACCTGTACTGACTCTGCTCCACCTGTACTGACTCTGCTCCACCTGTACTGACTCTGCTCCACTTTTACTGACTCTGCTCCTCCTCTATTGACTCTGCTCCACCTGTACTGAGTCTGCTCCACCTGTACTGACTCTGCTCCACCTGTACTAACTCTGCTCCACCTGTACTGACTCTGCTCCTCCTGTACTGACTCTGCTCCACCTGTACTGACTCTGCTCCACCTGTACTAACTCTGCTCCACCTGTACTAACTCTGCTCCACCTGTACTGACTCTGCTTCACCTGTCCTGCTCACCTGTACTAACTCTGCTTCACCTGTCCTGCTCACCTGTACTGACTCTGCTCCACCTGTACTAACTCTGCTTCACCTGTCCTGCTCACCTGTACTGACTCTGCTCCACCTGTACTAACTCTGCTCCACCTGTACTGACTCTGCTCCTCCTGTACTGACTCTGCTCCACCTGTACTGACTCTGCTCCACCTGTACTGACTCTGCTCCACCTGTACTAACTCTGCTCCACCTGTACTAACTCTGCTCCACCTGTACTGACTCTGCTCCACCTGTACTGACTCTGCTCCACTTTTACTGACTCTGCTCCTCCTCTATTGACTCTGCTCCACCTGTACTGAGTCTGCTCCACCTGTACTGACTCTGCTCCACCTGTACTAACTCTGCTCCACCTGTACTGACTCTGCTCCTCCTGTACTGACTCTGCTCCACCTGTACTAACTCTGCTCCACCTGTACTAACTCTGCTCCACCTGTACTAACTCTGCTCCACCTGTACTGACTCTGCTTCACCTGTCCTGCTCACCTGTACTAACTCTGCTGCACCTGTCCTGCTCACCTGTACTGACTCTGCTCCACCTGTACTAACTCTGCTTCACCTGTCCTGCTCACCTGTACTGACTCTGCTCCACCTGTACTAACTCTGCTCCACCTGTACTGACTCTGCTCCTCCTGTACTGACTCTGCTCCACCTGTACTGACTCTGCTCCACCTGTACTGACTCTGCTCCACCTGTACTAACTCTGCTCCACCTGTACTAACTCTGCTCCACCTGTACTGACTCTGCTCCACCTGTCCTGCTCACCTGTACTGACTCTGCTCCACCTGTACTAACTCTGCTTCACCTGTCCTGCTCACCTGTACTGACTCTGCTCCACCTGTACTAACTCTGCTCCACCTGTACTGACTCTGCTCCTCCTGTACTGACTCTGCTCCACCTGTACTGACTCTGCTCCACCTGTACTGACTCTGCTCCACCTGTACTAACTCTGCTCCACCTGTACTAACTCTGCTCCACCTGTACTGACTCTGCTTCACCTGTCCTGCTCACCTGTACTAACTCTGCTGCACCTGTCCTGCTCACCTGTACTGACTCTGCTCCACCTGTACTAACTCTGCTTCACCTGTCCTGCTCACCTGTACTGACTCTGCTCCACCTGTACTAACTCTGCTCCACCTGTACTGACTCTGTTCCTCCTATACTGACTCTGCTCCACCTGTACTAACTCTGCTCCTCCTGTACTGACTCTGCTCCACCTGTACTAACTCTGCTCCTCCTGTACTGACTCTGCTCCTCCTGTACTGACTCTGCTCCACCTGTACTAACTCTGCTCCACCTGTACTGACTCTGCTTGACCTGTCCTGCTCACCTGTACTGACTCTGCTCCACCTGTACTAACTCTGCTCCACCTGTACTGACTCTGTTCCTCCTATACTGACTCTGCTCCACCTGTACTAACTCTGCTCCTCCTGTACTGACTCTGCTCCTCCTGTACTGACTCTGCTCCACCTGTACTAACTCTGCTCCTCCTGTACTGACTCTGCTCCACCTGTACTGACTCTGCTCCTCCTGTACTGACTCTGCTCCACCTGTACTGACTCTGCTCCTCCTGTACTGACTCTGCTCCACCTGTACTGACTCTGCTTCACCTGTCCTGCTCACCTGTACTGACTCTGCTCTGTCTTTATTGGCTCTGCTCCACCTGTACTAACTCTGCTCCTCCCGTACTGACTCTGCTCCACCTGTACTAACTCTGCTCCTCCTGTACTGACTCTGCTCCTCCTGTACTGACTCTGCTCCACCTGTACTGACTCTGCTTCACCTGTCCTGCTCACCTGTACTGACTCTGCTCTGTCTTTATTGGCTCTGCTCCACCTGTACTAACTCTGCTCCTCCTGTACTGAGTCTGCTCCACCTGTACTGACTCTGCTCCTCCCGTACTGAGTCTGCTCCACCTGTACTGACTCTGCTCCTCCCGTACTGACTCTGCTCCTCCTGTACTAACTCTGCTCCTCCCGTACTGACTCTGCTCCTCCCGTACTGACTCTGCTCCACCTGTACTGATTCTGCTTCACCTGTCCTGCTCACCTGTACTGACTCTGCTCTGTCTTTATTGGCTCTGCTCCACCTGTATTGACTCTGCTGCACCTGTCCTGCTCCACCTGTCCTGTCTGTGTTCAGACTGGATCTCCTGACCTGGTTGTGTTGCTGCTCTGCTCCAACCAGACGCTCCGTTGTCGTCTGCAGAAACGAGCCGCTCTGCTCGGTCTCCTTGGGGACAACAGCTCTGCCCTCAGGAGACGCCTGGAGACGTTTCAGAGGGACATCGTCTCCATCAGCAGATACTACAGACAGCTACACCTTCTGATACAGGTACACCTGACACAACTGCACCTGCTGACACAACTACACCTGCTGACACAACTGCACCTGCTGACACAGCTACACCTTCTGACACAGGTACACCTGACACAAGTACACCTTCTGATACAGGTACACCTGACACAACTGCACCTGCTGACACAACTACACCTGCTGACACAGCTACACTTTCTGACACAGGTACACCTGACACAAGTACACCTTCTGATACAGGTACACCTGACACAGCTACACCTACTGACACAACTACACCTGCTGACACAACTGCACCTGCTGACACAGCTATACCTTCTGACACAGCTACACCTTCTGATACAGGTACACCTGACACAACTACACCTTCTGACACAACTGCACCTGCTGACACAACTGCACCTGCTGACACAGCTACACCTGCTGACACAGCTACACCTTCTGATACAGGTACACCTGACACAACTACACCTGCTGACACAACTGCACCTGCTGACACAACTGCACCTGCTGACACAGCTACACCTTCTGACACAGGTACACCTGACACAACTACACCTTCTGATACAGGTACACCTGACACAGCTACACCTACTGACACAACTACACCTGCTGACACAACTGCACCTGCTGACACAGCTACACCTTCTGACACAGCTACACCTTCTGATACAGGTACACCTGACACAACTACACCTGCTGACACAACTACACCACCTCTGTCTCCGTCTCTGTGTCTGTAGGTGGATGCAGATCGGGAGGAGGACGTGGTTTTAGCTGATCTGTGTTCAGCCATCAGAGGCAAACTGTGTCTCCAGGATGTCTCAGGTATTGACTGATTATTGATCTGTAACTGATCTGTGATGTCATCCTCTCCACACCCACTTTCTGTTGAGGAGTTGAGAGTTATCAGATGTCCTGCTGAGGACAATACTGACACATTATTCTGATAATAACTGTCTCTGTCTCCCTCTCTCGCTCTGTCTGTCTGTCTCTGACTGTCTCCAGATCCAGCTGATGACCCAGAATGCAGCAGTTCTGTCCCCGTCACACCCAAAACACCTGTGTAACTCTGTGAACCAATCAGTGATCAGTATTTTTACCTGTTGATACTCCATGTGATGTCACACAGTTTAAGACTGTGATCACCTGTCAAACCTCTGGTTACTATGGTTACACAGCAGACGTGTCTTGTCCTGATTAGAAAATCAAAATTTGTAGATTTTGTGAGTGAAGTCAAAATGTGACGGTGAAGGTTTGATTTCAACCGGATCAGAGGTCAGAGGTCAGAGTTACAGACTGTAGGTGTTTAATGTTTCACAGTCACAGATTGATGAGATTAAATTAACAAATTAAATCTAATTTTACACCCTAAAACATCTTCTAACTGAAACCTGTAACTTCACATCATCACATCTTCATCTGACAGGTCATGTGACAGCTGCTGTAACACTACTGTGATGTCATAATCATGTTAATTATATATGTGACAAACTGATGTGATGTCAATGTTATTGATACTGTGATAGAGTTATATTGATAATATCAATATTGTAATTAAGGGTTGTAAAATTCATGTTAATACTGTGATGGTGTTTTAGTATTAATGTTATTAATGTTATTAATGTTGTAATAAAGTGTAGTAATATGTATTTAATAGTGGTAGTGTTTTAATATAAATATTAACTTGTAATAAAGTTTATTAAAATAATATTATTAATATTGTGATAAAATGATGTAATATTAATATTGTTAATCTTGCAATAAAGTGATGTAATAATATCATTAATATGTTGATAAAGTCGTGTCAAAATGTTTGATCTTTGTCCTTTGAAATATTTCCTTGTTGTTGTTCTACAGTTCTGATCCTGCAGTTTATTCTGAATTATATTATTTATTAATTTTATTTATATCTATATTCAATAGTGACATTGCAGTGTAACGCTGTTCCAGTACAGAGCATGAAACTGACATGTTACAGAGTTTAAAGCTGCTGATCATTTTCAGCAGTTTGTCTCTGCTGTATGGAATCAAATTTGTTTCATATGTATTGTAACCATGTGAAAATGTTTTGTATGAATGCATTCAAATCTGTGAATGTGTAAAAACATATCCGAACAAATACATTGATCTGAGGAACCACCTTCAGATCAACGCGGGGAAAACCAAAGAGCTGGTGGTGGATTTCCACAGGCGCAGACTCCTCCCCCCAACACCGGTGAACATCCAGGGAGAGGACATTGAGATGGTGACATCTTATAAGTACCTGGGTGTTCATCTTAACAATAAACTGGACTGGACTGATCACATAACAGCACTGTACAGGAAAGGCCAAAGCAGACTCTACCTGCTGAGGCGGCTCAGGTCTTTTGCGGGTGCGAGTGCAGGGGGCGCTCCTGAAGACCTTCTTTGACACTGTGGTGGCATCAGCCATCTTTTACGGAGTGGTCTGCTGGGGCAGCAGTGTCTCGGCTGCAGATAGGAAGAGACTGGACAAGCTGATCAAGAAGGCCAGCTCTGTCCTGGGATGCTCTCTGGACTCTGTGCAGGTGGTGGGAGAAAGGAGGATGAGAGCCAAGCTGTCATCTCTGAGGACTAATGACTCCCATCCTCTGCAGGAGGAGATAAAAGCTCTGGAGAGCTCCTTCAGCGATAGACTGATTCACCCAAAGTGTGTGAAGGAACGCTATCGCAGGTCCTTCCTGCTGCTGCTGTCAGGCTACATAACCAGCACTGCTCACAGTAAACTGCACCATGGACACTTTATGGACACCATGGACACTTTATAAACACCACTATTAGCATTGCTGTCCCCCATGCTGTTGTTTATTTGCACATATAATTTTTCACTTTGCACTAAATATGCTCACTTTAATCCATTGCTCACTTTTTTTTATCCACTGCTCATTATTGTTATTATTATTATTATTATTATTTATTGCTGTTTCTTGTATTTTTTGTACTTTTTCTGCATGCCTAGTTTTTTAAGTTTTAAAATATTGAAATCTTTAATCTGACTCTTTCCCCCTGACTGCTGTAACACTGGAATTTCTCAATCGTGGGATCAATAAAGGTATATCGCTTTTTTCCCTCTCTCTCTCTCCCTCTCTCTCTCTAACTTTTGAGTCTGTACAGAGATCCGTAGCTGTGCATGACATTTTGTGAACAAATGAAAAAGATTTGCACAATGGTGAAAATATTTTGCAGTTGTGCATCAAAGTTTCACAGTGCACTGAGTCCACAGTTACGGATCAGACCTACAGGTACAAATCAGATCTGCAAATACGAGTTGGTACAAGTAGTTTCGACTGTCATTTGACACATTTGAATGAATATAGCTTTACTATCCAGTCACAGAGCCAGGGGGCAGGCCGTCTGTCCTAAATAGATAGATAGATAGATAGATAGATAGATAGATAGATAGATAGATAGATAGATCAACGAACCGCAAATTGAAGTCGCTAAATGTTTTGCATTTTAGCAATCAACAATATGTTTGTAACATTATCTAATGAAGAAGTTGAGAATAAGTTGATGTTGTTGTGGTTAAATGGTCAAATCGCTGGTGTTCTCTGGTGATGTCTTCACTGCATCAGCAGGCTCATTTAGCAAAGTAATAAGAGTTAACATTACATTGGTTTTGCTAAAAGAAATAAAAGTATGTGATATAACGACACATCAGTCATGCTAACCAAGCTAGTTCGGTAGCCGTCTTATTTTAATAGCTCCCTTTATCATAAGCCATTTTCCCACATAGATAGCACAATATTGTCACAAAGAAGTTCCTTTCATCCGTGGTCATATTAGCCGCCCCTACATTTCGGGTGCACTTGTATTGTAAACGTTATGGTAAGTGTATTGAAACTGATCCTAAAGAGCAGATTCCCGCAATAACTAACTTTATTCTTTCGTATTTCTGACTGTCCAATGACAAGTGTTGCCGTATTCAAGTATTACCTGTGAAATCTAAACTGTACAAGACGTGAACACGATACATAGAATGCAATGAATAAAACTGCGTCTGACTTTGCAAAGTTAGCACTAGGATACACATACAACTACATCCGTTTTTCAAAATAAGATGTCAGTGCAAATATACCTTCTTCCCTGCCCTTGATGTGACATGATGAAAACCTTGTGTTCCATAAGTAGTTCATGATATTGATATGACTGGATCAAGTACTTGTTAGACGACTTGCACAAATACTTTGATGTCCTCTAACCTTATGCTCACTCTGTTATCTCAGAGTCACAACTGTGTTTTATTGCCAAGTAGGTTTTCACATATCAGGAATTTGACTTGGTATGTCAGTGCTGAACAATAAAGTTGAAAAGATAAAAACACAAAAACACACTTTACTTTGAGGAGTACAATTAGTACCTGCTGACAAAAGTAAAAGTAACAACTAAATAGATCTCAGTCTGACCTTGCTTTGATCTCAGTTTGATCTCAGTTTGATCTCAGTCTGATCTCAGTTTCATCTCAATCTGATTTCAGTTTCATCTCAATCTGACCTTGCTTTGATCTCAGTTTGATCTCAGTTTCATCTCAGTCTGATCTCAGTTTCATCTCAATCTGATCTCGCTTTGATCTCAGTCTGATCTCAGTTTGATCTCAATCTGATCTCATTTTGCACACTTGCAGAATGAGATTGCACGTCTGTCCGTCCTGGAAGAGGGATCCCTCCTCAGTTGCTCTTCCTGAGGTTTCTGCCACTTTTTCCCCATTAAAGGGTTTTTTGGGGAGTTTTTCCTGATCAGCTGTGAGGGTCATAAGGACAGAGGGATGTCGTATGCTGTAAAGCCCTGTGAGGCAAATTGTGATTTGTGATTTTGGGCTTTATAAATAAAACTGATTGATTGATTGATGGATGTTTGTTTTTGTTTGTTTGTTTTTTATTTCCAAGTGTCATACACCAAAGGTGCCCAGCCCTCATGGGCTTACAAGACACTTAAATCGACATGAAGGAGCCATACAACATAACCAAAAGGAAAGCACAGGAAATGATGCTTTCATATATGCATCCACCCACCTACACACATATACATATATATACACACATACATACATATATATATACCCATGGACATTTCTCACCTACATACAGTACAGGCCAAAAGTTTGGACACACCTTCTCATTCAATGCGTTTTCTTTATTTTCATGACT
>NC_064757.1:46934338-46971838 GCF_011397635.1 Epinephelus fuscoguttatus | reverse complement strand
TGGGCAGGGCTATACACACAAGACTACTTACAGTATATACACCTTTCACTTGTACATATATATGGGAGAGATATGGATATATGTGCAGGATAATTGTGTACAGAGTTGTACAATACACATATGGTGTGTAACATTAAGAATAAAAATACTAAGCAATGTACATACTAAGCCATGTAAACTATGTTTACATTTACGGGTTACACAGAATATTAGCAGCGAGATTTTACAGTCACGATACACAGTGGAATAAATATTGCATAGAGATAAAAAAACAGTGTAAACATACAGTATTGCACGAGGTAGGAAGTAGAGTTATACAACAGACATAACAGTGCTACATTAAGTCGTGCACATGTGTAGAAATGTTTGCAGGCTGCAAGTATACCTGATGAAGGTCGTTCAGACCGAAGCGTCGTTTATTCAATAAATCAAGACAAAGCGAGACAGTGTGCGGAGTCTCCTAATTGTTCTTGAGTTGAATTTTCCTCCGACGCACCTGTCACACACTCAGGTGTGCACAGATTTTTTTGATGTTTTGATGAACATACCCTTGAAATGCACTGCATTTGCCTCATGATTCGCCAAGTGCCTCTGGATGACACTTTCGTTTTTGGTAGTGAATCTGGGGCAGAGAGGACACGCAAACACAGATGGTGACACGGTTGTGCACTTCAGCCTGTCGCCTTTTTCAATTATAGAAGGGTGCATCTGGAAGAAAAGAATATATCAGAATCAGAATCAAAAATACTTTACTGATCCCCGGGGGGAAATTGTTAGTGTTACAGTTGCTCCTATTCAACAAAGACTGTAGTATAATATATAACATATAGAAATATAAAATGTACAACAATATGTACAATACAATAGAATATATGCAACAATATATACAGCAGTGGCACACATACTAGTGTAAAAAAAACAAACAAAGTGTCGTTGCCATGGTGACATGATTGAAGGATGGATGAGGATGAGGAGGGATAATAATAATAGCATGTGAAAACTCCTTTGGCAAATAACACGGCCTGAGTCCAACAGCCAACAGTTCTATGTCCGGGCAACAGATATGTTCCTTGATGGTAATAATAATGTGACCAGGATCACACGAACTATTATATATACATATACATATATATATATATATATATATATATATATATTTTGCACCCTGAGGTATTTTATTTGTATATAGTATGTAAATATAGAAACTGTGTAAATATGTGGGTCTGCCAATAATTTATTCTTTTTTTTGTAAAGGGTCCTAACAGTCCTACAGTAGTGCCAGGGGCAAGGTATGAGAATGCCTCCTTATTATCAACCATTGTTTGCATGTCTGTAGCCTGAGATTTAACACGTGCTCTGTTAAATTTACAGGGAAAGTGCTGATTGCCGTTCACGCCTACTATTATATTTGGATTTTGTTTTTAGTAGTTGGAGTACATGGCTAACTTATAACTCTGTTTTTTTTGTTGTAGTGCTGCAGCTGGTGTTGGCCTTTGGTCACAGGAGCAGCTGGTGCAGTGGGAGTTCACCTGTCGATTTGTGGTGTTATCCTTTAAGGTTTGCTGTGGCACTGGTATTAATTTGGGTGTGTTTCTGTTGGGGTAAAGAGGGTTTATTTTGTTTTCTAGTTTTGGCATTTAATTATTTCTTGTTTTGTTCACATATAGTATACTGCCAGTGCACCAGCCTGCTGACCGGTGTGCCACCACCACCTGCAGCGAAATATTTGACTTTTAACTTTTTAAATTGATGTTAGAGACCCTCCACCATAAAAAAACAGCCTGTTACAGCATTTTGACCCACACTGACTGTTTGTATCTATTTATACACACACATACATATATATGTAAGAAATAAATATGCGCGTGTGTGTGTATAGGGTAATACACACACCAAAAACGCTGAAAAAATTGCCATACGACTTTGCCAAATCCATTAGCGTACTTTCTTTGGCTAAGCTAACGTTAGCCCAGGCCATCGAGTCAAGCGGAGAAACAGCCTTTACGAGACATGACACTCTAATTCTTCGATGCATCGCATTTGTAAATAGCACGAATTACATCTTAGAAACCATACCACACTCGTTGGGTGATAATTAAAAGACTATTTTTCTTACCGTTCTCTTGTTCTCTGAACACAACCCGCTAATCAGTATGGCCGCGGAATAAGCAAAAAATTACACGAAGAAGAAACTTCCGCTTGGGACTTTCCAACTTTCCGGTATAGACTAGATATATGGCGGCGCCCTAGTCGGCCATCTTGACTGCAGTTGGGTCCCTCTTGATAATTTAGATGACAAAAAGATGTTATCAAACCCACAACATTCTTCATGATTACTTTGAGGTATACAGAGAAAGTACACAAATACAACAAACAAACAACACTGACTGCTGCAGACTGAAAATATTTATTTCTTACCACACTCAGTTACAGTAACAGATCAACAATCAGAACAAAATAGTAGTTTTTCTTACTACTGTAAAGTGTAGACAAATGAAACTCTGTAGACAAATAAAAATTACTGCATGAAGTACCTACACTTACAGCAACTCTGAAGAAAAACCAAAGCAACAACAACAACAAGAAGAACAATACTGTAACTAATCATTATCTCTCCGTCTGGCTGGATCAGGCCATAGGATTTCATCCACATCACAGGCTATGTCTTCACTGGCAAGGCACCGTTGGAAGAATCGCCTTGTGTGACGAATCCACCCCTGCACAGAAGCTGGAGGGCCGAAGGTCGTATACCTTCCACCGCCATGCAGAAAAAAACTCCTCTATTGGGTTTAGGAATGGGGAGCATGGTGGAAGGTATAAGACTGCAAATTCAGGGTGCTCATGGAACCAGTTGTGGACCAGAGCAGATCGATGGAAAGATGCATTGTCCCAAACGACGATGTACTGCATGTGGTCCACTTGGTTTAATGCTGTGACGATGTCGTGTAATCTGTCAAGAAATGCAAGTATTAGATTGGTGTTATAGGGTCCCAGATTCACATGGCGGTGGAGGACCCCATTTTGGGTAATGGCAGCGCAAAGGGTGATGTTACCCCCTCGCTGCCCTGGCACATTGGTAATTGCCCTGTGTCCAATTACATTTCTCCCTCTTCTTCTAGTTTTCGCAAGGTTAAATCCAGCCTCATCAACATATATAAATTCATGTTGGATTTCTTCAGCATCCATTTGCAAGACTCTCTGAAACACAGTAAAAGACAATAGGACGCCATTCAATATCTAGCACAGTAATTTTTCATGCAAAAAGGTTGTGTGCAGTGCACAATACCACACCATAGTAAGGTGAACGATACATACCTCCACATACTCATTACGCAGACGTTTCACTCTCTGAATTTCTGTCAAATGGTACTCGATACAGTTGCTTCATGTGTACTTGATTTATTTTGAGGATTCGAGCCAATGTTAACAGAGAGACTTCATGGATGTTATTGAAAATATTGTGATCATTGATGACATTGGCTTGGATTTCTCTCAGCCTGATACAATTGTTGGCCAAAACCATGTTTACAATGGCTGTCTCTTGTGCCCGAGTGAACATGACTCGCCTTCCACCTTGGTGTCCTCGACTCTCAATCCTATGTAGACAAAAAACACGTCACAGGAAAGGATATCAAAAGTGATGACAAGTACAGTAAGCTGCAGTTTCAATGTACTGTGCGGTTAGTTTACCTATTTTCTCGACAAAATGTTTGAATTACTGTCGCTACAGTATTTCTGCTGAGATTTGGCTGGCTCTTAGTCCAGCTTCTCTCAGTGTCAGTCCATGGTTGATAACGTGGTCAATAAGTGTTGCCTGGATTTCTTGAGTTAAATTTGGTCCTCGTCTTCTTTGTTCAGGTTCTATAACTTCTTCAGGTCCCTCTCTACCTCCTTCTCCTCTTTGAGCTCCACCTCTCATTCTCACTCCTCTTCTTCTTCTGACTCTTTCCATTTTTGTTGAAGACAGCTGAACTCACCTGCTGCCTTTTATAGCACCTACCTGAGTGCTGCATTTTCAATTAAGTACCTGTGTGCTTCCACACCAGGTGGATGTGATTATCCAATTCGTTCATTAGTGTGGTCGCTGGCAAGCAGGGGCTTTGTAATGAGAAGGAAGTAACCTCACAATCCTGATCTGTGTCTAAGGTGTGATAATGCGTGTAGAGTTTTGCAAAAAGTGTGAAGCTGAGTCTGTGCTTATTGTTGTGCAACTACGGACAGGTGTTTTGCTTCTTGAGTGTAAAGAGCTGTTAATTGTGTGAAAATTTTCATTTTAGTGCGTAAACAACTGTAAAAAACTGTAAGTTACCCATTTCGTGTTCATGTTTTGTGTCTTGTCCTGTACTTCCTGTTTTATTTTGAAGCTTCACCTGTCTCTCCTTGTCTCTGTAGGTTTTACTTCCTGTCTGGTGCTGTCACACCTGTTTCCTGACTGTTCCTCCCCAGCTGTGCCTCATCACCCCCTATCATCTCATGTATTTAATCCTCATGTCTTCCCCTGTCTTGTTGCCAGTTCGTCGTACGTCAGAGTCTTCGTCCCAGCACTCTTTCTTGTCTCATCTTGTCGGTAATCACAGTTTTGTCATTGATCTAGCTTTTGCCTCATGATTTGGATACCTTTGCCTGTCTTGTTTGATTCTCTGTGTACCGAACCCTGCCTGTCTTTTGTAATAAACCTTGCTTTTGTAAAACCAGGGAAGAATTGAGCCTTTGTGTCCCGTCTGTGCCACGATTATGATATAAACACACATATACAAATATACATACACTTATACACACGTACACACATATATAAACTTATACACATACACACACATATACACACATACACATACACATACAAACACATACACACATATACACACATATACACATATACACACATACACATACACATATACACACATACACATACACATATACACACACATACACATACACATATACACACACATACACATATACACACATACACATACACATATACACACACATATACACACATACACATATACACATATATACACACGTATACACACATACGTACACATATACACATATATACACACATATGCACACATATACACACGTACGAACATATATACATACACATATACACACATACACATATACACACATACACATATATACACACATATACACACATACACATACACATATACACACACATATACACACATACGTACACATATACACATATACACACACATATACACACATACACATACACATATACACACACATATACACACATACACATACACACACACACATATACACACACATATACACACATACACATATACACACACATATACACACATACGTACACATATACACATATACACACACATATACACAGGTACGAACATATATACATACACATATACACACATATACATACACATATACACAGGTACGAACATATATACATACACATATACACACATATACATGCATATATACACACATACGAACACACATACACAGACATATACTGAGGGTGTGTAAAGGCTTGAAGCTCTGAGTCTGTGAGGGTTTTAAAGAACTGACTGATAAAAGACGTCCCAATCTGGTGTCTGTCTGTCCGTCTATCTATCTGCAGGTCTGGACACCATCATCAGTGTTATTTAAAGACTGAAGGACACTGAGAGCATTCTGGGTAATCTGTGTCGTTATCACAGCAGGAATGTTAATGCCACATTCCATGTCTGAAAACACCTCAGGGGATAAAGACACTGGACATACATGGTCTGAAGAGACACACACACACACACACACACACACACACACACACACACACACACACACACACACACAGAGGGACATGGAGACAGAAACAGAGACAGACAGAGAGAGGGAGAGAGAGAGACAGAGAGAGAGAGAGGGACAGAGACACACAGAGACAGTGACAGAGACAGAGATAGAGAGAAACAGGGAGAGAGAGAGAGAGACAGACAGACAGGGACAGAGAGACAGGTCACCTCCTCGCAGATCTCTCTGACTTTTTATTTTCTCGTCATATGTTTTTTTCTTTTTTAAAATTTCTGTCTGTGATTTTGTGATAAAACATTAATAGTTTGTGATTCTGAGAGTGTGACTGTGCTGTTTATTAACATCTCTGACTGTGCTGACGACATGTTAATAAAGTTTATTAACATCTCTGACTGTGCTGACGACATGTTAATGAAGTTTATTAACATCTCTGACTGCTGACGACATGTTAATAAAGTTTATTAACATCTCTGACTGTGCTGACGACATGTTAATAAAGTTTATTAACATCTCTGACTGTGCTGACGACATGTTAATGAAGTTTATTAACATCTCTGACTGTGCAGATGACATGTTAATAAAGTTTATTAACATCTCTGACTGCTGACGACATGTTAATAAAGTTTATTAACATCTCTGACTGTGCTGACGACATGTTAATGAAGTTTATTAACATCTCTGACTGTGCTGACGACATGTTAATGAAGTTTATTAACATCTCTGACTGTGCTGACGACATGTTAATAAAGTTTATTAACATCTCTGACTGCTGACGACATGTTAATAAAGTTTATTAACATCCGAGACTGTGCTGACGACATGTTAATAAAGTTTATTAACATCTCTGACTGTGCAGACGACATGTTAATAAAGTTTATTAACATTCGAGACTGTGCTGACGACATGTTAATAAAGTTTATTAATATCCGTGACTGTGCTGACGACATGTTAATAAAGTTTATTAATATCCGTGACTGTGCTGACGACATGTTAATAAAGTTTATTAACATCTCTGACTGCTGACGACATGTTAATAAAGTTTATTAACATCCGAGACTGTGCTGACGACATGTTAATAAAGTTTATTAACATCTCTGACTGTGCTGACGACATGTTAATAAAGTTTATTAACATCCGAGATTGTGTTGACGACATGTTAATAAAGTTTATTAACATCCGAGACTGTGCAGACGACATGTTAATAAAGTTTATTAACATCTCTGACTGTGCAGACGACATGTTAATAAAGTTTATTAACATCCGAGATTGTGTTGACGACATGTTAATAAAGTTTATTAACATCCGAGACTGTGCAGACGACATGTTAATAAAGTTTATTAACATCCGAGACTGTGCTGACAACATGTTAATAAAGTTTATTAACATCCGAGACTATGCTGACGACATGTTAATGAAGTTTATTAACATCTCTGACTGTGCTGACGACATGTTAATGAAGTTTATTAACATCCGAGACTGTGCTGACAACATGTTAATAAAGTTTATTAACATCTCTGACTGTGCTGACAACATGTTAATAAAGTTTATTAACATCCGAGACTATGCTGACGACATGTTAATGAAGTTTATTAACATCTCTGACTGTGCTGACGACATGTTAATAAAGTTTATGAACATCTCTGACTGTGCTGACGACATGTTAATAAAGTTTATTAACATCTGAGACTGTGCTGATGACATGTTAATAAAGTTTATTAACATCCGAGACTGTGCTGACGACATGTCAATAAAGTTTATTAACATCTCTGACTGTGCTGACAACATTTTAATAAAGTTTATTAACATCCGAGACTGTGCTGACAACATGTTAATGAAGTTTATTAACATCTCTGACTGTGCTGACGACATGTTAATAAAGTTTATTAACATCTCTGACTGTGCTGACGACATGTTAATAAAGTTTATTAATATCCGTGACTGTGCTGACGACATGTTAATGAAGTTTATTAACATCTCTGACTGTGCTGACGACATGTTAATAAAGTTTATTAACATCCGAGACTGTGCTGACGACATGTTAATAAAGTTTATTAACATCCGAGACTGTGCTGACGACATGTTAATAAAGTTTATTAACATCTCTGACTGTGCTGACGACATGTTAATAAAGTTTATTAACATCCGAGACTGTGTTGACGACATGTTAATAACGTTTATTAACATCCGAGACTGTGCTGACGACATGTTAATAAAGTTTATTAACATCTCTGACTGTGCTGACGACATGTTAATAAAGTTTATTAACATCCGAGACTGTGTTGACGACATGTTAATAAAGTTTATTAACATCCGAGACTGTGCTGACGACATGTTAATAAAGTTTATTAACATCTCTGACTGTGCTGACAACATGTTAATAAAGTTTATTAACATCCGAGCCTGTGCTGACAACATGTTAATAAACTTTATTAACATCCGAGACTGTGCTGACGACATGTTAATAAAGTTTATTAACATCTCTGACTGTGCTGACGACATGTTAATAAAGTTTATTAACATCCGAGACTGTGCTGACGACATGTTAATAAAGTTTATTAACATCTCTGACTGTGCTGACGACATGTTAATAAAGTTTATTAACATCCGAGCCTGTGCTGACAACATGTTAATAAACTTTATTAACATCCGAGCCTGTGCTGACAACATGTTAATAAACTTTATTAACATCTCTGACTGTGCTGACGACATGTTAATAAAGTTTATTAACATCTCTGACTGTGCTGACGACATGTTAATGAAGTTTATTAATATCCGTGACTGTGGTGACGACATGTTAATAAAGTTTATTAACATCCGAGACTGTGCTGACGACATGTTAATAAAGTTTATTAACATCTCTGACTGTGCTGACGACATGTTAATAAAGTTTATTAACATCTCTGACTGTGCTGACGACATGTTAATAAAGTTTATTAACATCCGAGACTGTGCTGACGACATGTTAATAAAGTTTATTAACATCTCTGACTGTGCTGACGACATGTTAATAAAGTTTATTAACATCTGAGACTGTGCTGATGACATGTTAATAAAGTTTATTAACATCCGAGACTGTGCTGACGACATGTTAATAAAGTTTATTGAACTGAACTCAGAGATTCAACAATTGAATTAATCAGATGTGTTTTTGTCAACATCGACTGTTGTCGTGACTGATGGACTTGTGTCATGGTAACAGCCAGCAGCGGCTGTCTGATTCATTCATTCATTCATGTTTTTGTATTTTCTGAAATTTCAGTTAAAAATTTTCAATTGTTTATGGTGGTTCCTGCAGGTCTGTCTTTGCCCTTTGAGAATGAAGTGGTTCAGACCGGTTGAGTTCTGGCGGTGTGTCTCTTATCTCCTGTCTGAGTGTTTCTATTCCAGGGTTCCTCCATGTTTGGTCGGCTTCTGTCTCTCTGTCCTGTCTCCTTGGCTCCGCCTCCGGCCGTTATAAAACACATTCGCCAGCATCTGTCTCAGTCCGTCTCTGTCCGTCCTCTCAGTAGCATGGCTCCAAAGAAAGTGGAACCAAAGAAGACGGAGGTGAAGAAGGTGGAGCCGAAGAAGGAAGAGCCTCCTCCTCCTCCTCCCAAACCTGCAGAGCCGGAGCCCAAACCTCCGGAGGTTGACCTGAAGAGCATCGTGGTCGAGTTCTCCGCCGACCAGATCGAAGAGTTCAGAGATGCCTTCACACTGTTCGACGAGACGCCTGCTGGTGAGATGAAGATTACCTTCGCTCAGTGCGGAGACGTCATGCGAGCGCTTGGTCACAACCCGACCAACGACGATGTGCTGAAACTGCTGGGGAGGCCGAAGGCGGAGGAGATGAACAGGAAGCTGCTGGACTTCGACAGCTTCCTGCCCATGCTGCAGCACGTGGCGCGCTCCAAGGAGCAGGGGACCTTCGAGGACTTTGTGGAAGGTCTGAGGGTCTTTGACAAGGAGGGCAATGGCACCGTGATGGGGGCGGAGCTCCGCCACGTTCTCTCCACGTTGGGAGAGAAGATGACAGAGAACGAGGTTGACCGGCTGATGGTGGGACAGGAGGACGCCAATGGACACATCAACTACACCGAGTTTGTCAAACACATCCTGGCTGGGTAGAACCTACACCTGGGTCCTTCTGATGGACTGAGGTTCTGTCTCTGATGGACTGAGGTTCTGTCTGTTGTCTCTGCTGTGTTCAGTGTTCTCTCTATGTCTGAAATAAAACCTCTTCAGTCTGTCTCAGTTGTGAACTTTTTGAAGAGTTGAGGATGAATGATGTCATGAATGATGTCATGAATGCGTCTGATGGACATGCAGACTTCCTGCAGGTTGTGTTCATCATTAGTTTTCCTGTGAGCAGCAGCAGCAGCAGGTCTGTGCAGGTATATTTGAGGTAGGTGGAGGAGACATTGTCACAGAGCTGATGGAGGTTAATGTGAGGAACAGTAAACAGGATAATTTAAAATAATAATAAGTAAATAAATAAAATAAAAAAATATTTAATAGAACTGATTTTAAGAAACAACCAAAGCGGTCAGTCTTTAAAGTAACAATCAGATCTGATGACGGAGACATTAATGAATAAATGAGACATAAAACTTCAGACTGCAGCTCTGCTCTGTGAAGTCTGTGTTCAGCTGCGTTTACCTCCAGATCAACACCACCTCCACCAGACTGTGTCTGTATGAATGAATGAAGTAAATCAAATCAAAAGCACCGCCCAGATTTCACTGTGACAGACGAGTCTGTAAAATCTGCTGCTGCTGGACACTGAGAGACGTCTATCTGAGAAGCCTCCAGCAGAGGGCACTGTGAGCCCACAGCCCACAGCTGCTCTGACGTCTGCACAGTAACAGCAGTCACATCTACTGTAAATTACAACATCAGCACAGGTGTCACATGAACCCTGATAAACACCACCTGTGACATAATCAGGAAACACTCAAGTCTCATAAGCTTCAATAACAGATGAGTGAGAAGCCCAGGGGCGTCTCCACCCCCTCTGGAAAAGAAAGGAAAGGCAGGTCTTCCCACTCCTCACCTCATCACCTTCTACAGGGGCACCATCGAAAGCATTCTTACATACAGCTTCACTTCCTGGTTCGGGAGCTGTAGGGCTTATGAACAACAGTAGCTCAACAAGATAGTGAAAACAGCCAGCAGAATCACTGTCGCCCCTCTGCCCTTCCTGATGCAGATCTACAAGCAGCGCTGCATCCACAGAGCCACCACCATCATCAAGGACCCTCATCATCCCTCTCACGGACTGTTCTCCCCCATCCTCACCTGTGACGTCATCACACCTGATGGGTTCAACTTCCTGTTGGAGGACAGAAATAAAACTAAAGACGAAGAAAGTTTAACAACATCATTTATTGTCAGACTGTTTCATTACATTGTCTCTTCATCAGTGACAGACCTCAGGAGGTCACTTCCTGTTACATCAGTTTAAATCTACTCTGCTAATAACACACAGCTACGTCACTTATCGTCACTAACATCACTAACGTCACTTAACATCACTAACGTCACTAACATCACTTAACATCACTAACGTCACTGACGTCACTTAACGTCACTAACATCACTTAACATCATTAATATCCCTTAACGTCATTAACGTCACTAACGTCACTTAACGTCACTAATGTCACTTAACGTCATTAATGTCACTTAACGTCATTAATGTCACTTAAGGTCACTCACGTCACTTAACGTCACTTAACGTCACTTAACGTCACTCATGTCACTTAACGTCACTAACGTCACTTAAAGTCATTAATGTCACTTAATGTCACTAACGTCACTTAACGTCAGGTAACAGTCACACTAAAAGAGTCAAATAAAAAAAGGAATCAATAAAAAAGCGATTAATCCTGGTGATGTTCAGACGTGACGTCTGTGGGTCGTCTCATGTTTTAATGTTAACATTTAACATCTGAAGGAAACAGGACATGTTGTCAGACTGAAGAGTCTGCGGCTGCTCGTCTGTCCATTACTTAATGGGGGGGTGATGACATCATTTAAAAACTAAAATCAGACACAGTTTGAACCCAAACAAATATCTGATGACAAGTTTTTATAAAGTCAAAGATACTAAAGTTATTAATATGTTTTTAAAAATATTTAAGGTAGTCGTAGAATGTTGTTGTGATGTTAAAAACGGAGCAGTCCACAGCGGCAACAGAGGAGGAGACGTCCTGACCTTTAGTCTGTCAACAGTGGATCCTATATTTCTCAGAATGCACCTGGACAGTTTCTTCTCATTAGTCGGCTCTTGTCTGAATAGATGACACGAGCTGCTGACAGCCAATCCGATGATGGTCAGCCTCTGTCTCCTCCCTCCTTATGATTGGCCGACAGACGCAGACCCAGCTCTGCTCTGATTGGACGACTCAGAAGCTGTCTGTGCACCCTGATTGGCCAGCTGGGCGTAGAGGCGGGACCTGAGGAATCGTGGGTAACTGTCGGTCTCCATCAGGCTAAAGATCTGATCCTGGGCCAGCTGGAAGGAGGCAGGGCTGACACCAAGACGAAGGCTCTGATTGGTTGATTCTCTGACAGACGAGTCCATGTTGACCTGGAGACAGTGCCAGCCAGGTCACATGACCAATCAATGGACCAATCAGAGGACAGATGCACAGACACAGACAGACAGACACATAGACACACAAACAGACAGACGGGTACCTGTCTCGCTGCATTGGTAGAGATGAACTCGTCGTAGATTTTTGCAGCTCTGGCGGCCATCTTGCTGAGGGGGTGTGTCCTCTTAAATCTCTCCACAGCCAACCAGAAGTCGAGGTTTTCCTCGCTGAATTCCAACCTCAGGAAGTGACGGAACACAGCCAGACCATCTGACCAATAAAAAGAGAGCAGGGAGACTGTTCAGCCACAGAGACTGATGGTGTAGGCCCCTCCCACAGAGACAACAGGAAGTGATGTGTCTTACACTGATTGGTCAGCAGAGCCTCCAGACTCTCCGCCCACCTGAGCACCTCTCCCCCAGATGGTCTGAAACACAAAACAAATACACTTGAGTGGACCCGGCAGGAACCGGCAGGAACCAGTCAGCACGAACGCTGGAGGTTCTACCTGTTGTTCCTCAGAGCTTTCTCCAAACTGTTGCCACGCTTACAGGCACCGACCCTCCGTCGCCGTAGAAACAGCAGGCGGCTCCGAACATCAGCGGCTCTGAGGAGGTAACGTGACGATTCAGAGAGACAGGAAGTAAAGAACAACAACACAAAACAGGAAACAGTCACTGACTGATGACTGTAACAGTTCTCTGGTGTCATGGTGTCATCATCGGCTGACAGATCTACTGCACATGCTCAGTGTGTGATCTACTGCACATGTTCGGTGTGTGATCTACTGCACATGTTCAGTTTGTACGTACAGACTCTTCGTCTTCTTCCTCAGTTGAAGGTTTCTGAACTCGCTGTCCTGAACAAACAAAACAACAACTGTCAGACTCTGCTGGTCCCTGGTGGACTTTTCTGGTGTTTATTGGTCTTTCCTGGATGCTCTAATACTCTACTGGTCTGCCCTGCTCTCTGCTGGTCTGTCCTGATCTTTACTAGTCTCTGCTGCTCTCTGCTGGTCTCAACGGGTCTGTCCTGGTCTATACTAGTCTGTATTGGTCTATAATGGTCTTTACTGCTCAGAGCTTGTCCATACTGGTCTTTGCTGCTCTCTGCTGGTCTGTCCTGCCCACTTCTGGCCTGTCTTGGTCCCTTCTGGTCTGTCGTGGTCTCTGCTGGTCTGTCCTGATCCTTTTTGGTCTGTCTTGGTCTCAGCTGATCTGTTCTGGTCTGTCCTGATCTATACTAGTCTATGCTGGTCTATAATGGTCTGTACTGCTCAATGCTGGTCTATACTGGCCTCTGCTGGTCTATGCTGGTCTGTCCTAGTCTCTGTCCTGGTCCCTTCTGGTCTGTCTTATTCTCAGCTGCTCTGTCCTGGTCTAAACCAGTCTCTGCTGGTCTAAACCAGTCTCTGCTGGTCTGTCCTGCTCTCTGCTGGTCTGTCCTGCTCTCCGCTGGTCTGTCCTGGTCTAAACTGGTCTGTCCTGGTCCCTTCTGGTCTCTACCTTGGTGCCATTGAGCAGCAGCAGCATGTGGTGCAGGGACCCCCCTTCTCTGGTGAGCTGTCTTTTTAGGGTGTGGATGGAGGGGGGTTGTGGGGTGGGGCCTGTGCCAAGCTCAGGATCAAAGGTCACCGGGCGGATAAGTCGATGGATGGTGCTGTCAGACAGGAAGCGGGGAGACCGAGGTTCCTGCAGCAGAGAACCCTCAGAGAGAGAGCGACGCAGAACTGAACGACAAACATGAAGAAAAAAAAGACTTTTTCCTTACTGACACTTCAGCTGCTTTCAGCTCCGATTAGCTGACAGTTTGTTTTCATCTTTAATCACTTCAACTGATTTTACTTCAACTGACACCTCACAGCCTTTAACAGGACGACACTGTCCTTCAGTTAAAACTTAATTCTCTCAGAACTTCCACGTCAGCTGCTGTCAACACTTCTACTTTTACAACCTCACTTCCATTTTAACCATCCTTTCACCTCCTTTCAGTTTTTCAACTGTCACTTCAAAAATGACGGCTCTTCAGCTTTGTGAACTCACAATGCTGCAGTTTACTTCAGCTTCACTCAGCGCTCACCACTTCATTCACAGATTAACTCACATCACCACTTCACTCTCACATTAACTCACATCTCCACTTTACTCACGTTAACTCACATCCCCATTTCACTCACACATTAACTCACATCACCACTTCACTCACTCGTTAACTCACATCACCACTTCACCCTCACATTAACTCACATCACCACTTCACTTACACGCTAACTCACATCCCCACTTCACCCTCACATTAACTCACATCACCACTTCACTCACTCGCTAACTCACATCACTCACACATTAACTCACATCACCACTTCACTCACACTCTAACTCACATCACCACTTCACCCTCACATTAACTCACATCACCACTTCACTCACACGCTAACTCACATCACAACTTCACTCACACATTAACTCACATCCCCACTTCACTCACACTCTAACTCACATCACCACTTCACTCACACATTAACTCACATCACCACTTCACTCACATGTTAACTCACATCACCACTTCACTCACACATTAACTCACATCACCACTTCACTCACACGTTAACTCACATCACCACTTCACTCACACATTAACTCACATCACCACTTCACTCACTCGCTAACTCACATCACCACTTCACTCACACTCTAACTCACATCACCACTTCACTCACATGTTAACTCACATCACCACTTCACTCACTCACTAACTCACATCGCCACTTCACTCACACTCTAACTCACATCACCACTTCACTCACACATTAACTCACATCACCACTTCACTCACTCGCTAACTCACATCCCCACTTCACTCACACGTTAACTCACATCACAACTTCACTCACTCACTAACTCACATCACAACTTCACTCACACATTAACTCACATCCCCACTTCACTCACATGTTAACTCACATCACCACTTCACTCACACATTAACTCACATCACCACTTCACTCACTCGCTAACTCACATCCCCACTTCACTCACACGTTAACTCACATCCCCACTTCACTCACATGTTAACTCACATCCCCACTTCACTCACACTCTAACTCACATCACTCACACATTAACTCACATCACCACTTCACCCTCACATTAACTCACATCACCACTTCACTCACTCGCTAACTCACATCACTCACACATTAACTCACATCACCACTTCACTCACACTCTAACTCACATCCCCACTTCACTCACATGTTAACTCACATCACCACTTCACTCACACGTTAACTCACATCCCCACTTCACTCACACTCTAACTCACATCACCACTTCACTCACACGCTAACTCACATCACCACTTCACCCTCACATTAACTCACATCCCCACTTCACTCACACTCTAACTCACATCACCACTTCACTCACACTCTAACTCACATCACCACTTCACTCACACGCTAACTCACATCCCCACTTCACTCACACTCTAACTCACATCACCACTTCACTCACACGCTAACTCACATCACCACTTCACCCTCACATTAACTCACATCCCCACTTCACTCACATGTTAACTCACATCACCACTTCACTCACACGTTAACTCACATCCCCACTTCACTCACACTCTAACTCACATCACCACTTCACTCACACGCTAACTCACATCACCACTTCACTCACACTCTAACTCACATCACCACTTCACCCTCACATTAACTCACATCACCACTTCACTCACACGCTAACTCATATCACAACTTCACTCACTCACTAACTCACATCCCCACTTCACTCACACATTAACTCACATCACCACTTCACTCACTCACTAACTCACATCACCACTTCACTCACACTCTAACTCGCATCACCACTTCACTCACACATTAACTCACATCACCACTTCACTCACATGTTAACTCACATCACCACTTCACTCACATGTTAATTCACATCCCCACTTCACTCACACGTTAACTCACATCCCCACTTCACTCACACGTTAACTCACATCCCCACTTCACTCACACTCTAACTCACATCACCACATCACTCACACATTAACTCACATCACCACTTCACTCACACTCTAACTCACATCCCCACTTCACTCACATGTTAACTCACATCACCACTTCACTCACACGTTAACTCACATCCCCACTTCAGTCACACTCTAACTCACATCACCACATCACTCACACATTAACTCACATCACCACTTCACTCACACTCTAACTCACATCCCCACTTCACTCACATGTTAACTCACATCACCACTTCACTCACACGTTAACTCACATCCCCACTTCACTCACACTCTAACTCACATCACCACTTCACTCACACATTAACTCACATCACCACTTCACTCACTCACTAACTCACATCACCACTTCACTCACACTCTAACTCGCATCACCACTTCACTCACACATTAACTCACATCACCACTTCACTCACATGTTAACTCACATCACCACTTCACTCACATGTTAATTCACATCCCCACTTCACTCACACGTTAACTCACATCCCCACTTCACTCACACGTTAACTCACATCCCCACTTCAGTCACACTCTAACTCACATCACCACTTCACTCACACGTTAACTCACATCACCACTTCACTCACACGTTAACTCACATCACCACTTCACTCACACGTTAACTCACATCACCACTTCACTCACACATTAACTCACATCACCACTTCACTCACATGTTAACTCACATCACCACTTCACTCACATGTTAATTCACATCCCCACTTCACTCACACGTTAACTCACATCCCCACTTCAGTCACACTCTAACTCACATCACCACTTCACTCACACGTTAACTCACATCACCACTTCACTCACATGTTAACTCACATCACCACTTCAGTCACACTCTAACTCACATCACCACTTCACTCACATGTTAACTCACATCACCACTTCACTCAGGTTTGTCGTTCAGGGTTTTAACTCTTCCGCTCCTTTCAGTAAGACTGACCTGCAGGTCTGAAGGTGGAGGGGAACTCCTCAGCACCTCCCCCCTCCTCCTCCTCTTCATCTTCATCACTCTCCTCCTCCTTCATGTAGAGGTGGTGGGGGCTGAGCAGGAGGCTCCGCCCTCCAACACCTCCCACTGTCTCTGATGTCTCTGAGGCACTCTCTCCCTCCCCCTGCTGCCTCTCCTCCACCTCCTCACACCTCCTCTTCCTCTTGTCCTCCTCCTCCTCTTCTGCTCCTCCCCTCTCCTTCCAGATTGGACTCCTGTGGGTGGAGGAGAAGGGGGGAGGTGGGGGGAGGTGCTGAGGTAGAGTGGTAAAGGTCCTGGAAGGAGGTGAGGATGAGGTGTATGGAGACAGGGAGGAGAAGAGGGGAGGAGGGGGAGGGGTGGAGGAGGAGAAGGCAGAGCTGGGGGAGTAAGGAGAGGGGGAGGGAGGTCTGAGGGGGTCACAGAGGGAGGAGTAAGGAGAGGAGGAGCTGAGGAGGGGAGGAGCAGAGGAGGAGTAAGGAGAGGAGGGACGATAGAGGATGTCAGACTGACTCAGAGAGAGGAGGCCGAAGTCTGAGGGGAGGTCTGAGGGCTGAGGAGGAGGAGGAAGAGGAGGAGGAGGAAGAGGAGAAGAGGACGAGGAGGAGGAGGAGAAGAAGAAGAGGAGAGGATGAGGAGCAGGAGGAGGAGGAGTTAAACAGTGTTAATGATGTAGTGTCTCTGCTGGATGTTAACATGTTAAAGAACATCAGAGTTGGCAACTTGCACGAGACTCGAGAACTAGCACCACCGCCAGTCATCAGCTAGTCTTGCACGAGTTGCCCTGCAAACACAGCAGCCTGCAGGGCAGGCTAACTGACCACAGTGAGAAATGATGCTATTAAAGTGGAGTAAATTACGTCTCTTCACGTCAATGTTGCATGCCGCGGCTTCAGGGCACTTGGATTACGACGGATAAGCCGTTCTGACTTTTTTGAAATGCATTAGCGGAGTTTTATTACATTTTCAAAATGTGGGTTCTGTGCACTTCAAGTGTAGCTTTTATTCCAGCCAGCTGTTATTCTGCGATACCCCGAACGAGTTTTGTGGATTAAAAAACAACATTGGACTGTTTGTCGGCATGAGGGTCAGTAAGTACTGTCTGTATCTTCATTCTAAAGTGGCCATTTCCTTTAAGTCCTAACTTTAAGTCTTAACTTTAAGTCCTACTTTAAGGCCTAACTTTAAGTCTTAACTTTTAGTCCTAACTTTAAGGCCTAACTTTAAGTCTTAACTTTAAGTCTTAACTTTTAGTCTTAACTTTAAGTCCTAACTTTAAGTCTTAACTTTAAGTCTTAACTTTAAGGCCTAACTTTAAGTCTTAACTTTTAGTCTTAACTTTAAGTCCTAACTTTAAGTCTTAACTTTAAGTCTTAACTTTTAGTCTTAACTTTAAGTCCTAACTTTAAGTCTTAACTTTAAGTCTTACCTTTAAGGCCTAACTTTTAGTCTTAACTTTAAGTCTTACCTTTAAGTCCTAACTTTAAGTCTTAACTTTAAGTCCTAATTTTTTAAGTCTCAACTTTAAGTCTTACCTTTAAGGCCTAACTTTAAGTCTTAACTTTAATTCCTAACTTTGAGTCTTAACTTAAAGTCTGAACTCTAAGTCATAACTTTAAGGGGAAATTCTGGGAGTTTTCTCAGACTTTCGTCACTGTGAACTCTGAGTACGAAGAACCTTTGTGAAAACATCTGCTGGTTAACGAGCTGCAGACGGAGCTGTTTTATGGCCTCAGCTGACTGACAGGTGATTTACAGGTGTAGAGTTAAGGTGTTCTGCTGTACCTGGTGACTGTGTCCAGTCTCCGTGGTGACCAGCTGTAGCTGGATGTTGTCATGGAGACAGAGACTGACTCTGATCTTCTGCTCCATGCTGAAAGCCTCCAGGCTGAAGAGACGCTGCCAACAACCCTGAGAGCTCTGCACGAAGTAGATCAGGAGGGGCTCCGCCGCCACTGAACACAACAACAACAACACGCACGACATAGAGTGAAACAAACAAGAAAACAGGCTGGTATCTGTGTGTGTGTGTGTGTGTGTGTGTGTGTGTGTGTTACCCTCTCTCAGCTGCAGTGTGTTCAGGTACAGTGGACTCTGTAGGACGTTACAGCGTCCGGCTTCATCCTCTCTGGTGAACAGCAGCAGGTCACTGTAGATCAACACTGTCACCTGACACACACACACACACACACAAACACAGGTCATATAATGATGTAAGTACATGTGATGTGTTGGATCTCAGCTCTGAGTCCTTCTAATCTCTCATCAACGCAGCAGGTCGGTCAGAGTGGCGGCCATCTTTATATGAGATGTCTGTGTCTGTCTAACTTGAACATACTATCATCTGATCATCTGAGAACTGAGTTCATGTTCTTCTGAGAAGGACCTGGTTCGAACATGATGTCAGTGTGACCTCTGTCTCATCTTTCTCCTGAGCTCATCATCATCTTCACTTTTACTGAAAACAGGGAACTGTGTGTGTGTGTGTGTGTGTGTGTGTGTGTGTGTGTGTGTGTGTGTGTGTGTGTAACTGATCCTGGTTCAGATCTCAGAGGTCATGGTGTCCTTCAGGATCAGGTACAGTCTGCAGATCCTCAGGAGATCAGTGATCAGTACTCTAATGTACAAACAATCAATAATCACCCTGCAGTGATGTTACTGATGTTACACACTAACAGCAGAGTGTGTCCGTATTTATTTTACCTGTGGTTCAGCGACATGATCAAACTGGTCAAACTGATCAAACTGATCAAACTGGTCTGGTTCCGTCAGAACATTAAATCTTCATGTTTACAAGTCAGATTTGTTTCTTTGGAAAATTATTCAAACAATCAAATATTTAAATATTCATAGATTCACTTTCTGTCAGTCAGCTGATTGGTCCACTGATTCACCTCTGACCTGCTGTGTGTCACTTCCTGTAGTTATTAGGCAGTGATCAGTCTGTAGTGCACAGTCAGTAGTGTCTGTAGTGATCTAGTGTCTGTAGTGATCTGTCAGTAGTGTCTGTAGTGATCTAGTGTCTGTGGTGATCTGTCAGTAGTGTCTGTAGTGATCTGTCAGTAGTGTCTGTAGTGATCTAGTGTCTGTGGTGATCTGTCAGTAGTGTCTGTAGTGATCTAGTGTCTGTAGTGATCTGTCAGTAGTGTCTGTAGTGATCTAGTGTCTGTAGTGATCTGTCAGTAGCGTCTGTAGTGATCTAGTGCCTGTAGTGATCTGTCAGTAGTGACTGTAGTGATCTGTCAGTAGTGTCTGTAGTCATCTACTGTCTGTGGTGATCGGTCAGTGGTGTCTGTAGTGATCTACTGTCTGTGGTGATCTGTCAGTAGTGTCTGTAGTCATTTACTGTCTGTAGTGATCTGTCAGCAGTGTCTGTAGTAATCTCGTGTCTGTAGTGATCTGTCAGTAGTGTTTGTAGTAATCTACTGTCTGTGGTGATCGGTCAGTGGTGTCTGTAGTAATCTAGTGTCTGTGGTGATCGGTCAGTGGTGTCTGTAGTAATCTAGTGTCTGTGGTGATCTGTCAGTAGTGTCTGTAGTGATCTAGTGTCTGTAGTGCTCAGTCAGTAGCGTCTGTAGTGATCTAGTGTCTGTAGTGATCTGTCAGTAGTGTCTGTAGTGATCTAGTGTCTGTAGTGATCTGTCAGTAGTGTCTGTAGTGATCTAGTGCCTGTAGTGATCTGTCAGTAGTGTCTGTAGTGATCTAGTGTCTGTGGTGATCTGTCAGTAGCGTCTGTAGTGATCTAGAGTCTGTAGTGATCTGTCAGTAGTGTCTGTAGTGATCTAGTGCCTGTAGTGATCTGTCAGTAGTGTCTGTAGTGATCTAGTGTCTGTGGTGATCTGTCAGTAGCGTCTGTAGTGATCTAGAGTCTGTAGTGATCTGTCAGTAGTGTCTGTAGTGATCTAGTGCCTGTAGTGATCTGTCAGTAGTGACTGTAGTGATCTGTCAGTAGTGTCTGTAGTCATCTACTGTCTGTGGTGATCGGTCAGTGGTGTCTGTAGTGATCTACTGTCTGTGGTGATCTGTCAGTAGTGTCTGTAGTCATTTACTGTCTGTAGTGATCTGTCAGCAGTGTCTGTAGTAATCTCGTGTCTGTAGTGATCTGTCAGTAGTGTTTGTAGTATCGGTCAGTGGTGTCTGTAGTGATCTACTGTCTGTGGTGATCTGTCAGTAGTGTCTGTAGTCATTTACTGTCTGTAGTGATCTGTCAGCAGTGTCTGTAGTAATCTCGTGTCTGTAGTGATCTGTCAGTAGTGTTTGTAGTAATCTACTGTCTGTGGTGATCGGTCAGTGGTGTCTGTAGTAATCTAGTGTCTGTGGTGATCTGTCAGTAGTGTCTGTAGTCATTTACTGTCTGTAGTGATCTGTCAGCAGTGTCTGTAGTAATCTCGTGTCTGTAGTGATCTGTCAGTAGTGTTTGTAGTAATCTACTGTCTGTGGTGATCGGTCAGTGGTGTCTGTAGTAATCTAGTGTCTGTGGTGATCTGTCAGTAGTGTCTGTAGTGATCTAGTGTCTGTAGTGATCTGTCAGTAGTGTCTGTAGTGATCTAGTGTCTGTAGTGATCTGTCAGTAGTAGTTCTCAGTACCTTTGCAGGCAGCAGGTCAGACTGGTGAAGGATCATTTCCTCTGACATTAGCAGGGTTCTGTCAGGGCTGCACAGATCCAGAGGCTGAGAACAACAACATGGACATATGTAAACAACAACAACAAAACAACACTATCAGGACTGAAGAACAACCATGGATCAGCAGTAAACAAGAGGAACGTGTTGTTGTTGTTGTGATAAACAAACAGATCTGTCAGTGATGAAGTTGAAACATTCGACCCTCAGAACATTGACACAGAAACAAACTGCTGTTATTCAGGTTCTCCTGGTTCTCTGACGCCGGTTCCACCTGATTGGACTCACTCAGGAGATCAGAGGTGAAACAGGACGGGTTTGAACGCAGCTGAAGAAGTTCAACCTGCCAAAGACAATGATGGTGCACTTCTACTCTGCCATCATTGAGTCATCACCATCTGGTACGCTGCTGCCACTGCCAAGAACAAAAGCTGACTGCAGCGTATCATTCACTCCGCCGAGAAGGTGATTGGCTGCAATCTGCCCTCCCTCCAGGACCTGTACACCTCCAGGACCTGTACGCCTCCAGGACTCTGAGGCGTACAGGTCCTGGAGGCGTACAGGAAAGACTGTGGCTGATCCCTCCCACCCTGGACACGCACTCTTTGAGACTCTCCCCTCTGGCGTGAGGTTCTGGTCCATCAGGACCAGAACCTCACGCCACAAAAACAGTTTCTTTCCATCTGCAGCTGGCCTCACCAACAAGACCAGAGACCCCCACCTACTCTGCCCCCCCCTCCCCCCCCCCCCCCCGTAACACACAGTCGGACATCTCTTCATCATCTTCATCAACTTGGTCATTCACCTGTCACACACTGCATTCTGTTGATTTTGCACATCTGTACTTTGCACAACTGTTATTTGCACACAACTCTGTTCATGTTTACAACGTACATATATTTTTTATATTACTATTATTATTATTGTTATTTGCACTCAGATTTTATATTTGTTTGTTAATAGTATTTACTTTTTATACGCATGCTTCTAATTACTCTATATTTTTTATATACTTTATATTCTTTGTTATGCACCAATACACCAAGCCAAATTCCTTGTATGTGAAAACCTACTTGGCAATAAAACCGATTCCGATTCTGATTCTGTATGAGAACACTGTTAGTGCTGCTCATAGTACCATCCTGATCTAAGGTGGTGGGAGGGCCTCGTCCAGAACCTTAGCACCCATTCTTAGGTTGCTATGACAGCCATTAACTCCATCAGCTCTGTCACCACTGCTGCTGTTGTTGTTCACACTGCACTGCTAACCGCTGTTTGTTTGTGACATCCAAGGTTATGATCAACAAGATGATCTGGTTCCAACATTTAGTGGGTTCTTCACACTTCAAGTTTCATGAAGTTTTTCTGTCAAACAAACAACGTGGAACACACAACCTCGCTGGTGGACGAAACGTGAGATCAAACTGGAATATTTTGGTTCTAATAATCATACCTGAGCACACAGGAAGGAACGATCAGGGTTCTAAGGGTGTTCTAATATCTCTAAGTTCTGACCTGGACAGGGTTTGGAAAGAGGACAGTTCATTGGATCCAGTTTATGTTCTGAGCTCTTTGAGGGTCTCCAGTTCTGACATGTTCCTTTGGCTGCTCTGACAGGTTTAAGGTTCTAAATTATGTTCTAGATCTGGTGAAAGGTTATTGGATCGGCTCTGGATTCTGACCTTTATGAAGATGTCCTAGGTTTGTATAAGAATCTGGGTCAGGTTAAAGGTTTTAGGTTCTGACCTGGACGAAGATGGGGAAGATGAGGGTTTTGGGCGCCAGGGTGACATAGGTTCCGTAGGCAGAGCAGGGAAGATGTGATTGGACGATGGTGCAGTTCTGGTAGTTGCTGTAGTTACTGGGTGGGGATGATGAAGAGGAGGTGGTGGGGAGTGGGGGCAGGGTGGAGGTACAGCCGGTGAAGGGTCTCCGTAATGACCCAGGTCGAGGGTCATGGAGGAGGTTCTGACCTCTGCTGGGGTGAGTCTGATACAGACGACCTGAAGATCAGTGACATCACAGGTTCTATCAGATCATGATCAATATGTTTATCAATACTCAGAGTGGATGATCAATAATCAGTGTGATCGTACCAATCGTTCCATTTCTGTCATGATAAACCGGCTGCAGCAGCTGAAACAGAAACACAGAGCAGATGGAGAACATGTTGGGTTACAGCAGAACATCGTCAGGATCATTTTTAAAGAGCTGTCAGTAGATGATTTTATATCTGAGTTCTAGTCGAGCTTCAGGGAAAATGAACAGAGTAAAGGTGTTGCGGTTCTAAGATGTGTTCTCATGCAGGGAAGATTATCAGTGACCTTCTAGATCAGCTGATTCAGCTGGTTCTACACCATGTTCGATGTTTAATGAATGGTTGTATGTTGGGTTCTACATCAGGAGGAACACCATCAGTCATGCTGTGGTTCTACTGAAATGTTCTAGATCAGCCGAAAGGCTCCAGATGAGATTTGGGGTCAGGTACATCCAGACGTGGTTCTGGAGGAGGTTCTGTCTTGTGATAAGGAGACACACTTTGAGACACCTGTTGACTCCGCCTCCTCAGACTCACCTGTCCTCCTGGACTGACAGGTGACAGGATGATGTAATTGTCTCCATGTGATGATGTCACACGGGTTCCCTTCAGTGTGGTGGCGTGAGATGAGTACTCCGTCACCTCTTCCTCCTGCTCCTCCTCTTCCTCCTCTTCCTCCTCCTCATGGTTCTCCTTCCTGTCCCTCCACAGAGAACCCAGAGCTCCCAGACTGGAGCGGACCACTGACCCCTGACCTTGCCTGCGGCCATGTTTACTGTGGGCAGGGTGAGGCAGCAGCTTCCTACCTGTTGTCTAGGAGACAGGGGAGGAGACGTGTCACTTCTTGTTGTGACCAGCAGGTGTCAGTGGATTAGTTTAAACACTCACCTTATTGTGTGTTGGTGGGCGGAGCAAAACGTCATTTCCTGTCCTGAGCTCAGGTGGACCTCGCCACACCACCAACATGATCTGAGACGAACAACTCCTGAACACAGATGGACAGACGGATGTTTTAATGATGACAGCAAAACTAAACTAACTAAAATTCTAAAACAGGAAGTCAGACTCTCACAGGCTCACCTGATAGCGTGAGCAACGTCGACACACTTCCAGGTTTCTACAGGAAGTCCGTTGAGCTGCAGGATGGAGTCTCCCTGACGGAGCCCAGCCTGATGAGCCGGACCTCCTTCACACACACACACACACATACACACACACAGGTTGTTATTACACACTCTGCAGACACTGACGCCTTCATCCAATCAGATGACAGAAAAGATCGTAAGAGCATTAAACTCCTCCCCCTCTGAGCTTCAGTCCACAAAACATCTGATGTTCAGACTTCATGAAATCAGCCTAACTATAACCTGATCGTCCTACAGCGTCCGCTCAGATCATCAACGACATGCACGACAATCTATTATTTTATGTAGTGTGTCGACAACTGGTGCCACATCTGAGAGGCCTCATGATGTCCTGACACAAGCACTCGTCAGTAGTCCAATGTTTTCACAGTAAAAAAAAATGATGAAGTTACACTAAAATTATGTATTACTTTCATACAGCTTTGCACACACATTACTCTTGGATGGATTACTCGGGAATGCAGGGTCGCACAGAAATGCCACACATATCACATGAAAGCCCAGGACCAGAGCTTTCCAGTGATGCCACACACATCATTGTGCTGTCATCCCATCATGCTGTAAATACAGATCAACTGTCTATAAAAACCTGACGAATTTCTTTACAATCCATTATACAGATCTTGTTATCAGTCACTTCATATAGTGAGAAATAATATTATTACTATTTTTCTATGATCTTAGATGTAAATATTGCATGTTTCTTTCAGATAAAACACATGTTTGACTTGTGAATGAGTCAATGGAATTTCTTGCAATAATGAAAAAATACTGGCAATCAATCCGCCTGGCACAAACCACATGTTTTGGACAGCTGTGTAGTGACAGAATGTCCCAGCATCATGGTTCTTATATTGCCAGATTCCAGAGAGTCTCCCCTCTTCATATATGGCAGAATATGTCTTCTTCCAACTTGCTATGGTGAGATACATGTAAAAATGTAAGAATTTAGTCATACGGATTTGTTTTTTTCATTTATATAAAAATTAATATAAAATACAGGCACATAGAAGGACATGTGGTGATGGCAAATCTGGTTAGCCCTGATTGACCTGAAAAGATATAGCATGTGTATGCAGCCTTTATAATGACTGTGATATGAGCTTAAAAGTAAAGGCAGGGAAAATACCCTAAAAAGGCCTAGGGCTGTCTCAGTGTAAATGCTCTCACCTGGATCCACAGCCTGGACTCTGACCGGACAGTCGCAGCAGATCGTGAATCCAAAACCATCTTTTCCTCGAACAACACTCACCTGAAGAGAGAACACACAATGTACTGTCAGCTCAGTACAAACATATACCTGCACACAGACATGTACCTGTGCTTCTACATGTGTCCAAACAGCTCTCGGTTAGTTTCTGACACAAACTCTGAATGTTCTTGTCTTTGTTTTGGTTCTGATGAAACATTCTCAGCAGATAAACTGTCTGTGTGGTGGGTCAGGTTCCAGCCTGCAGGGGGCACTGTGAGTCATGTTGACAGAGTCATCCGGTCTGTCTGAGTCCTGGTCTCCAGGCTGCAACAGTGTAAACACCAACAGGCGGAGGAAAGGTCGAGTCGTCCTGAGAGTTTTCTCTCCACAAAGGAAGCTAAATGTCCCTGAGTTCAGACTGACAGGCTGATATTAAAACTCCTGCAGGGAGGACGGAGATGCTGTGTCCACATTGTCCACACTGTCCGCTGACATTTCAACACACACACACACACACACTCCCCATCCAGTAAGTGATATCACTGTGACATCAGCAGATGGAGGAGGAGACTGTAATGTTCTCTGTGTCACCTCAGTGCTGTCTGTCAATCATCTTCAAATCTTTAATGGTAAATATTAATATGAATATTAATGACATCAGATTCAGTTATTTGACTCTGGAAAGGCCGACGCCCACTGACTAACCACTTCATTAAAAATACGAGAGGCAGTTCCTTTCAGTCCGACGCTCCTCCTCCTCCACCACATTAACTCTGGCTCTTGAACCTGTTCAGGATGTTCAGAACCTCGGTGTTGTGTACAGAACCATCCTGTGGTTCCACCTGTTCTGAACAGAACATCACCTACAGAGGATGTTTCCTCACGCTCACCTGCAGTAAACAGCTGTGACATCACAGTGATCACCTGAAGATTTTGTTCTGTTGTTACACAGATTTTATTTTGTCCTAGGGTGACCAGACGTTCCAGAAAATTCAGGACAGTCCCGAAATCCAAGCAGTTGTCCCGAATCTCAAATCCTGCCCTAATTGTCCCAAAATGACACTAGAGCAGAGTCTGGAGGACTTACTGCCTGATAAAACATTACTAACTGATCATGGTGGTTGAGTCGTCCTGTAGCTCCCGCCGGCTGCACATTCGCTGCAGCAGTTCCTACATGAATTATGGGTGTTGTAGTTTTTAAATTGTGTACAGCAGTGGCGATGAAGTAGATGAAGAGAGCGCAAGTTGCAGCCGTGAGGACAGTGAAAGCACACGAGAAGGAGTGATTTGCATGTTGCAGTGCAGCCTCTTGTTCTAACTGTTCAAAACTGTTCTACAAAGTGACAGGCCTGAATGTACCAGGCGTCTTTTATTTTGTTAGCTTCTATTTTTTATTGAGTCTAAAGGACAAGTGCACTTACACTGATCACTTCCGTTAAATAAAACAAGAAATTGGAAAAGATTGAAAAAAATGTTAAAATTAAATTAGGGAGCTGATCACAGATGTGTTGTCTCTGTGTGTTTTTCCATCTGTTGCTTTAATTCGCAGCTCTGCTTTTAATGAAGCTGACATGTCATGACTGTCAACCCAACCTGTGGAATAAGACACACCCACTGATGTCATCACTTCAGGTCAAGACACACCTGATACCTTTGTTTCCAGCTGAGAACCAACACACTCTCACTGTGACCTGGTCACTTGTCCACGTTTGGTCGTGGGTTAGGACCAGGTGGTGCACAGAGCAGTGTGTAACTGCTCAGAAATATTCTCACTAATATAACTGTTAACGTCCCTCATTAACATAGTTACTGCTGCTGAACAACAGGAAGGTTTACAGAAATGTCTGACATAGACATATATACATAGACGCCGCATCGAGTGCCTGAGCGTGTCCTCGCCGGCCGCCATCTTGGATGGGTCTCGCTTCACCTCCACAGTGCATTCACGTCTATTGAGGAAGGAGCTGTATGCACAAGTAAAATAGAATAACTCACTGAATTTTCAACTGATTTTCACACGGTTTGGTTTGTTACAAACGGCACACATGTAGTTATGATACAGGATGCTTTCGTACATTAAAAATGCGGGATTTCATGCTTTAATACTTCCTACAGATAGCAACAGCATGTTATTTAGATCACAACACAGTGCTTTTATTCACCTCAACCCCAGAGTGCGATGGATATGTATATATATATATCCATCGCACTATATATATACTATATATATATATATATATATATATATATATATATATATAGAGAGATAGATATATACACACACACATATATATATATATATATATATATATATATATATATATATATGCTATACTGTATATACTGTATAAACACAATATACACAATACAAAACATAGTATAGCATATTAAACATAGTATAGCATATTAATAATATATTTTAATAAAGAAAAAGCTCTATTGTTGATTGAGTTTATTTCTCACACACACTCTCTTTTATACCCACAGCCATCAGACTTAATAATTCTTTGTTAAATAGATGATCTTACAGACTTCTTTGAAATTTCCTTTGGGGATTAATAAAGTTCTTCTTATTCTTATTACACTGACTGCTGTGATCCCTCAAAGTAGTAAAAAACATTTTCAATATTTACATAAACACTGAAATTAATTTTGGTATTGGTATTATAACTATGAAAATGGGACTGTGGTCAAGATAATTTGAAAAAAGATACAGAAGGATGAGCAGCAGGGGATATTTGCAGCACAGCTGGTGGAAAAGTGAATATGTGCACAAAGGTGTGCTATACATAATATGCTATACTGTGTTTTGTATTGTGTATATTGTGTTTTTTCAGTATGTTTATACAGTATATAAATACTGTATATATATATATATATATATATATATATATATATTATTTTATACAGTCTATGATATATATGTATCCCATATATGAGGATATGATATATTGAGGTGAATAAAATAACTGTGTTGACCTAAATAACATGCTGTTGCTATCTGCAGGAAGTATTAAAGCATGAAATCCCGCATTTTTAATGTACGAAAGCATCCTGTATCATAACTACATGTGTGCCGTTTGTAACAAACCAAACCGTGTGAAAATCAGTTGAAAATTCAGTGAGTTATTCTATTTTACTTGTGCATACAGCTCCTTCCTCAATAGAAGTGAATGCACTGTGGAGGCAAAGCGAGACCCATCCAAGATGGCGGCCGGCGAGGACGTCGGCTCCAATAGGCAGTGGCAGTCAATGCGGCGTCTATGTATATATGTCTATGAATGTCTGACTGATGTTCATTCACCTTCTTCAGCCATTGATCAGGGCTTAAAAACCCACATCAGCCTGAGAGGAGGCCTGCAGGCAAAACTCAGGGCAAAAACACCTCATTGACAAAGAACTGAAGAGTTCAAGTCTCTGTTTGAACAACGAGTGTTTGTGGAGGACATGGACAAGTTCAAACAACACACACACACACACACACACACACACACTGTGATACACTGTGATACACACTCTCAAATACACACACATGCACACGTACTTCTGTCTTTGTGAGGACCTTTGTTAAAACATTCCCAGGCCTCTCTCCCTGAACTTAACTATCAGGACTACCTGCCTAACCTCAGCCCTTAACCTGAACCTGAACCTGGTTCTAACCTGAACCACATCTTGTCCTCACTATGTAGTGTGTACAAGAACACAGTGACACACACTCTGTGATTCTGTTTCATGTTAGCTGAAGTTTTCTGTAAAATCATCCAGATTTAATCAGTTTGTGAATTACTGAACACACACACTCTGTGTCTCTCACATATACACACACACACACACACACACACACACACACACTCTCACACACACACACACCCCACTCTCTCTCTCTCTCTCACTCACACACACATACACACACACACACACACACACACACACACACACACACACACACACACACACACACCCCACTCTCTCTCTCTCTCACTCACACACACACACACACACACACACACACACACGTGTGAAGCTGGTTTAAACATGACATATTAAAGTTTTAGTATCTGACCTGCTGGACTACAAACACACACAGGAAACTCTGGACGTTTAACAGGAAATGACAAACAGCCTGTGGTGACATCACATTGTGCAGCCAATCAGAGGAGACGTTTGTTTCCACATGAACTGATGTTTGTCAGTGAACGTCTGTCAGACCAAACCCCCTCCAGAAAACTGACTATTTAAGAACACAGGACTCCTCAGGTTCTACTGGACCCTGCTGGGTTCTACTGGACCCTGCTGGGTTCTACTGGACAGAGGTCAGACAGAAAAAGTTCTGCAGGTCCAGCAGAGTGAAGCAGTGAGGAGACGACATGTTCTCATCCTGTTTTAGAAAACGTTCTCACTCTGTATAAACCTGGTTTCACATCTGACGTGTAGAACAGGTCAGATTTACTGAAGCAGAAACACAAGCACAACATTTAAGAGTTAAAAGTTAACATGTGTTCTCACACAGAACCCATCTGATCCATCAGAACCACCTGAAGAACAGCTGATGGATGATTAATGTTATAAAACCTGTTCCTGTAACCAGGGGAACCAGACCTGAGGCAGACTCTGTCCAATGCAGACTCGACACAGACGGTGGATTGTGTGCATGTTGGTTTAGATCCTGCAGCTCCAACCGTCCATCAGATCCTCCAACAGACTCTGACCACAGCCAGGAGACGGGCTGACCCACGGCCGTCCCAGACCTCTCTAAACCAGTACCAAGTCTGATCCAAGTCCAGGTTTACAGAACCTCAAGAGTCCTAACGTTCCCACAGAAGCTCCAGAAGAAGAGAAGGAAATGAATCCAGGTCCGAACTTCAGAAACAATCCAGAACAAGAGACCCAGGACCAGGTCTGAGCTAAGTCCAGCTGCTGAACCAGAGTGTGTGAGAGACTCAACTGATACTGGACCTTAGACAGCGTGTGTGTGTGTGTGTGTGTGTGTGTGTGTGTGTTTTCAGGAAGTGAGTCTTATCGGCGGGATACATCCAGTGTTTTTGTGAGTCTGAATGTGTGTGTGTTTCCTGCTATTCTTCTGACTGCTGGTTCCCACACACACACACACACACACACACACACCCCGTGTGAACATTTTCATTCAGGAGCTACTGTTGTCTACACTGTAGACCAGGTCCTGGTCCTCCTCACATCCACACAACAACACTTTCCTCTGTAGTATTATTCTTCAGACTCTTACAGCACTGCAGCATCTACAGAACCTGCTGTGGTCCAAACTGGAGTCCGACTGGAGACTCAGGCTGTGTTCACACCTGTCCTGTTTGGTTCGGTTCCAAACGAGCTCTGGTGCGGTTCGTTTGTGCAGGTGTGAACACACTAAAACAACCAGACCGAGACCTTCTTGAAGAGGTGGTCTCAGTCCGGTTCCAAAGGAACTCTGGTGCGGTTGGTTTGTGGTGAGAAGGTGTTGCGACCTGGATGTGAAGCAACTGCAGTCACATGACACATTGTTTGGGTTAAACATGAGCATGTTACAGTCCTGGAGGATTATTAATGTGCACCTCCTCCTGTACTGCCTTAATATGCACATTCAGCACATCCAATGCATCAAAACATTGTTTTCTAGTTGGAGCCGCGTTTGCCTCGTTTTCAAACTGTATGCTTTGACTAAAATGAACAATGACAGCAATATAGTCCACGATGAGCAGCGCTAAAATCAACCTGCGTAGTTGTCCCTCCATTGTGACATTAGAAAGTGTCACATTTATCTTGCAAGTGTACTCTTCTTCAACGTTTGCTTTACTTCCTGGATTTTTCCCACATGGAAATTCTGACCAATCAAGAGCAGCTTTCTCACACAAGGCATTTGATCTGGTCCTCTTGTAAATGCTGCCGTGAGAACACCAACCAACTCTAGGCAATTACACAACTTTGGAACAACATGAGTCCCTGATTCAGACCAGAGGAGACCACTCTAGGGCTGACAGCAGCCTCAGACACCTGATGTCAGAAACACACTCAGTGGGTCACATGACCTGGATGCTACCAACTGTTTTGTTGATGCATCAGATGACCAGGCAACATGTTTGGGTCCAGTATCCTGTTCTATAACACATCTATCGTCTCTGCTGGGTCATGTGACGCAGAGACACTCTGCATTTCTTTACCCCTGCTATAGTACGCAGTTCGCTCGGTTTAGAGGTTCATTGTTTTCAGGGTTACCTGGGTTTAGGCTCAGCTGGAATTATGTTCAGATGGATTTAGGTTCACCTAGGTTTAGGTTCAGATGGGTTTAGGCTCAGCTGGGTTTATGTTCAGATGGGGTTAGGTTCAGCTGGGTTTAAGCTCAGCTGGGTTTAGGTTCACCTCGGTTTAGGTTCACCTGGGTTTAGGCTCAGCTGGGTTTAGGTTCACCTGGGTTTAGGTTCAGCTGGGTTTTGGTTCAGCTGGGTTTTGGTTCAGCTGGGTTTAGGCTCAGCTGGGTTTAGGTTCAGCTGGGTTTAGGTTCAGCTGGGTTTTGGTTCAGCTGGGTTTAGGCTCAGCTGGGTTTAGGCTCAGCTGGGTTTAAGCTCAGCTGGGTTTAGGTTCAGCTGGGTTTTGGTTCAGCTGGGTTTAGGCTCAGCTGGGTTTAAGCTCAGCTGGGTTTAGGTTCAGCTGGGTTTAGGTTCAGCTCAGTTTAGGCTCAGCTGGGTTTAGTTTCACCTGGGTTTAGGTCCACCTAGGTTTAGGTCCACCTAGGTTTAGGCTCAGCTGGGTTTTGCTTTCAGGTGTACCTCAGTGAGGTTCCTCAGCAGCTTCAGGACCAACATGTCTCTGTTTTATAATCTCAGTGAGCAGCAGCAGAAGATTCACTCAATAATTTATCACATGTGAATCTTTAATGAGCCTCTGAAGGAAAACACACTGAGTCTGTTTCTGATGATGACATCACTGATCTGATCTGATTGGTCTACAATAACATGAGCATGTTAGCTGCTTAGCAGCCTCTTTGATCAATGGGATCTTCCCTGAACAGATCCACGTCGTGGAGGATCAGACTGTAATATTAGCGACACTGATTGAATATTGATGTCTTGTTTTTTCAGCAGGATCATAAAATAAAAAACCTCAAACTTTAGCAGACAGTTTCTCTGCAGTCATTAATCTGTGAGGTTATCTCACTGTGTTTGTGTCATGTGACAGAGGGCGGGGACTCACCGTTAGTCGCTGGGTTCTGCTGCTGTCTGTGGTCGCCTGGCACTGGGTGGTGCTGAAGTTCAGGGTGGAGACGGAGCTGCTGTAGGTGGTGGGGTGGAGGCTCTGAGGGCAGCTGGAGGTCAGGCTGTGGTTGGTCAGATCTCTGAGTCCAGAGGTGGAGGTGGAGGTAGAGGTGATGGAGGTGGTGACTCGGTTGAGCTTGGTTGTGGTGGAGGTGATGTGGTTCAGGTCAGTATCCAGGGCAGACTCTGGAGTCCTCCGGAGATCTGCAGCGAGCAAATAACCACCATCATCATCATCAGTACCTGCTGCATCATCCCAGGACCAGGCCGTGTTCTTCCAGAACATCCTGACCGTTCTCAGACCAGACCAGGACCAGACTGGACCAGAACAGACCAGACCAGACCAGGACAGATCAGACCAGAATGGACTGGACCAGGACTGAGCAGACCAAGACTGAGCAGACCAGGGCGAACTAGACTGAGACAGACCGGACCAAGATGGACCAGACCAGGACAGACCACGACAGATCAGATCAGGACTGATTCCTGGTCCTGGATCACAGTTGAACCTGCAGCCGACTGAAGTTAAACCTGAAGCATATATTTTTGTCTGAAACCTCTCCAATAGCAGCATCAGATCTTAAATCTCTGCGTTCACACTTGAGTCTGAGAAGTAAAGAAGAACAGTTATGATGACAGGACTTGTTCAGATCCTAAACCAGCAACCTGCAGAACCTAGACCAGAACCAGAACACAGACAGAAGTCTTGGTCCACCCTGACGCTCTGAACTCTGAAAGACAAACTGAGTTTAACTGAAGGTGTTAAAGTACGACGACCGAATGATGCTCCGTCTGCTGATGTCACCACTAACAGGACCTGATGATAGTTCAGTTCAGTTCAGTGGTGGTGATGAAGATGATGAAGATGATGATGATGAAGATGATGAAGATGATGCGTCCTCCAGCTGCAGAAACAAACTGACTCTCTGTCTCTGATGTGTTCGAATGAGAGTGTGTGATCAGAGAGGTGGGGGGAGGGGCTAACACTGAGATACATGCAGTCGGGGGGGGGGGGGGGGCAGAGGTATTGTGAGGGTCACATGGTTACCGGGCACTTTCTCATCACCATGGTAACCATGTGGACCCCTGAGGAGAGAGTCAGTTTAATCTATATGTGTGTGTGTGTGTGTGTGTGTGTGTGTGTGTGTGTGTGTGTGTGTGTGTAAACATTTGATCTGTTCCAGTCTCTAAAGATCCTACGCTCTGTCCGACACTTGAACTCATCTCATTTACATGTTCCAGTCGTCATGGCGTCAGGTGGAGGGTTCATATATCAGACATGTAGAAATTAATCTGTGGATATGATAAACTTTGACATCAAATAAAACTGAACTTTAGAACAACAGCTGATAAACCGAAGGAAACATTTCAGGATGAATGTGAATGAATGAACAGAGAGAATTTAAAACTCCAACAATCACTTTAAAATACAGAAACACAACTGGGCTGTGTTGGACTCGGGGAGGGGGGGAGGCACATGTCCAAAGATCCTGGACTGAAGAAGATTCAAAAAGAGGTCACAAATATATTTAATGACTTCATCTGAGGCCCAGATCTGTTCATACTGTATCACTGAGGAGACGTGACTGTCGGGGAGCAGCTTCTTGTCACACCTCCACTGACAGAAGGAAATCAAATTTGTTGCACCTAAAATAACTTAAGTCTCAGTGTCAGTAAAGTTTCTGTCTCTGTTTGCTCCATGTGTCCGCAGGTCGACAGGATGCACCCGTCCACAGTAATTATCACCTCCATATATGGTGTCACTGGATATTCATGGGCGGAGCTGAATGCTAATTGTTGACTGGCGTTAGCGCTCTGTCAGATTATGATTGATTGGCGATTATGAACATAAACACCTGCCTACGATCACATCTGAGTTTTCCGCAGCGTTCGTGAATCCAGTGGAGGTCTTTAGTACCGAGGTTTTTAATGTTCAGATCGACTCACAGATTTACTGATGTTTCATGAATGCGACACGATGTGTTTAATGTCCGTCCAACATTTTCTGTGTGAGCTCTGAGTTTGGTCTCCACCACCTCCTGAAGAAAACACCTGTTCTGAATGGTTCTCTCAGAGCTGAACGCAGCCAATAACTGAGCTTCATCAACATGACTGACTCTGGTGTAAACCAATCAGCTGTGAGCAGGGTCACATGATGGAGCTTTAAAAGCTTTCAGCCAATCACAGTGCAGCATCATCATCAGACGGCTTTAACTCACCGAGTGTTGGAACATCCTCTGGGCTCCTCATTGGTTTGTTCCTCTGTGATGTCACTCTTAGGTGTTTGCTCCGCCCAAGCTCCTCCTCGAGCAGGTAGAACCAACCAGTGACAGTCTACCAACATAGAGGGGGCGGGGCCGACAGGTGGTTGAAGATGTGAAACTATTACATGTAACTGAGGCTGGAACTTATTTATCTGAGGTATATTGATTATTAATCAGCTGATATATAAAGTGTCACAGTAATAATAATAATAATGCTGCGTTCCAGGCAAGTTTCTGAGCCCGTAAGTCACCACTTCAAGTCACGACTCACGACTTCATAGCGTTCCAGGCTAGGGCATTAACAGAAAAGTTGATTTGTCGACGTGTCGACGTCAGTGGCACAAGTCGACACCCCCCGGGAGGAGTCGACAAGTCGTGTGGTTTTTTTTTCCTCTCTCTCTCTCTGTGTGTGCTTGTGTACACAATGCAATCGCTGCCTCTGATTATGCTGATACTTTCCTTGACGGCGTACTATAAGCGGAGCAGACTCCGCGAGTAATGTCCGCAGTCATTCGGGCTTTAATAGTCGAGCGCACTTCCGCGTTGTAGTTTCCTGTAAAAATGTCCGTGAAAAATCCACGTGATGTGAAAAATACATGCTGAGCAGTCACTGGTGCACGGAGCGGAGTCCGCGCGGTCATAAAATCTGAGCTTTGCACGCACAGGGCTGGCAGACGTCCACTTTCAGTCCTCCACAGAGTCCGTTCCGCGTCCGTTCCGCCCGAGTATGTTCGGGCCTTGACAGACACACATCACATGTGTGGAGATACTTCACTTTCCTCCGCCGTGTCAATGTGATGACGTCATCAAATGACTTGTCGACTTGACTCAACTTTATTGACAGATAAGTCAACCTGAAAAAAATCAAAGTCGTAAATGCCCTATTCTAGGCAAGTCACAGCAAACTGTCAAAGCAACATGGCGGACCGTGCAGGGTTTATGTTTGTTTATGATCACTTCTGTCACCAAAGGTATCGGTTCCTTCCTCATTTGAGCGAAACGGAGGAGGAGAAACGGGGTATCAGGTCACAGATGCTATTATACTTTTTATTTTATGTTATCTGTGAGTTTGTATTGATTTATTCTTGCACTGGAAACTAGCTGTTGGAGCGGCTGCCAATAATGCGTTAACATTAGGGTTATTTTCTCACCGTGTATCACCTGCATCCATAGCGCTGCCATTGTTGTTTAAAGGAGTAATGTCATTGGTTTAGAGGGCTGTGTGATGCCAGAAAGCGTAACTGGGAGTACATCAATCTGGTACGAGTTCACGGGTGGTAAGTTACGGGTTTGACTGCCGTTCCAGTGCGCTTTCACGGGTTACAGGTTGTGAAAACACAAATTACAGGTTGCCTGGAACGCACCATAATTACTGTTGTTACAGTCCACCTTACAGAAGGAGGAGGAGCTGCCTGCAGCCAATCAGAGTAAAGGATACTCTGCTGATTGGTTTAAACTGACCTTTGACAATGAGATGAGAGAACGGATCCCAAAGCTCATACAGCCAATCAGCTGGCGGCACCTGAGGGGGCGGGGTAACACAATCATGACTGTCAGTAAC